>NW_019943153.1:72783-84662 GCF_002910315.2 Salvelinus sp. IW2-2015
CTCTACAGACTCCTACCCTCTACAGACTCCTACCCTCTACAGACTCCTACCCTCTACAGACTCCTACCCTCTACAGACTCCTACCCTCTATAGCAGGGGTGGGAAAACTTTTTGGCTCGAGGGCCACATCGGGATTTTGAAATTCAATGGAGGGGAGTTTTTTTTGGGGGGTTCAATTGTTTGCTAAAATCAATTTGCAGGGGCCTCCCGAGTGGCGCAGGGGTCTAAGGTACTGCATCGCAGTCTGAGGCGTCACTAGAGACCCGGGTTCGATCCCAGGCTGTGTCACAGCTGGCCAGCGTCATCCGGGATAGGAGAGGGAGGCGGAGATTAACATGCGCTCTAGTGACTCCTGTGGCTGGCCGGGCGCATGGCCCCTGACACGGTCGCCAGGTGTATGGTGTTTCATCAGAACATTGGTGCGGCTGGCTTCCGGGTTAAGCGGGCATTGTGTCAAGAAGCAGTGCTGCTTGGCTGAGTCGTGTTTCGTGGGACGCGCGGCTCTCGACCTTCGCCTCTCCCGAGTCCATACGGGAGTTGCAGCGATGGGACAAAACTACCTACCAATTGAAAACCACAAAATTGGGGAGAAAAAAGGGGTAAAAAAAAKATATATAATTTTTGTTTGTTTGTTATGTCTACAGACTTCTACACACTACAGACTTCTACAGATCTCTACCTACTACAGACGTCTGACTTCTACMKWCTACAGACTTCTACCTACTACAGACTTCTACCTTCTACAGACTTCTACCTTTCAACCTACTTCTACCTTTCTACAGACTTCTACCTTCTACAGACTTCTACAGACGTCTCCCTTCTACATACTTCTACCTTTCTACAGACTTCTACCTTTCTACAGACTTCTACCTTCTACAGACTTCTACAGACGTCTCCCTTCTACATACTTCTACCTTCTACAGACTTCTACCTACTACAGACGTCTCCCTTCTACAGACTTCTCCTACTACAGACTTCTACCCTTTCCTACAGACTTTTACCTACTACAGACGTCTCACTTCTACAGACTTCTACAGTCTACAGACTTCTACCTACTACCAGACGTCTACAGACTACAGACTTCTCCCTTCTACAGACTTTTACCTACTACAGACGTCTCCCTTCTACAGACTTCTACAGTCTACAGACTTCTACCTACTACAGACGTCTCACTTCTACAGACTTCTACAGTCTACAGACTTCTACCTACTACAGACTGTTACAGACTAACAGACGTCTCCCTTCTACAGACTTCTACAGTCTACAGACTTCTACCTACTACAGACGTCTACAGACTTCTCCTTCTACAGACTTCTCCCTTCTACAGACTTCTACCTACTACAGACTTCCTCTTCTACAGACTTCTACCTTCTACAGACGACTACAGACTTCTCTCCTCCTGAGTGCTATGTAGCCTACAGGGTCCAGTTCCAACCAGCTCTGTGGGTTCAGACCCATTGTCTTACATCAGATGACGATTCCCCTTATCGTCGGTTGAGGGACGACCGTTGCGTAGGAGTGACGCCACCTGACGTAAGACAATGGGTTCAGACGGGGATCCGTATCGACACCACTTAGGTGCCATAAGGTGTTTACTGTGCTCACTATGCACAGTGCTGTGTGTCAGTGATGCTGAGCCATGCTGCTATTACAATACAACTGAGTAACTTGTTACTATTAAAACTAGCAACATTATCAAAGCTTTTCCATATTGCACTACTTCATCATTGATGGGGAAGTGTTTGTGTCCCATGTTTTATTATGCTGGCATTGGGCGTGCTGCTTATGTAGTGAATTAAGTCTGCACAGCTTGGTTTGATCGAGTTGTTTCTACTTGTTTTGATACCATTAATAAGGCCAACACTGGCAGTACATGGAAAATACTATCTGGCATTAAAATGACTAATAAACAGGTGGAATTGCTGGTTTTGTTCCAGACCTTTTTATTTATGCAGTTTTTTGGTTGTTGGATAGACTCACAGGTCAGGTGATCTCACACACACACACACACACACACAGCTACAACCTGCTTATTAACTAGCTCAGTTGGCCCTGTTGTGGCGAAGAATAGTGTTTCTCAATTCTCATACTGTATGAATTAATTACATTTTATGTTTGTGTCGACTCGCCAATTGACAACCCATCCCTTATCGGATTCTCGGGAACAGGCCCAAATCCCCATCATTTGCGTGGAGAAAAAGGGGGTGGAGGTTGGGCTGCCTTCTGAGAAAACCCCCAAAGTCATCTGCTCTATTGGCCAATGTACAATCATTGGAAAATAATATCGCTGACCTACGATCAAGATTATCCTACCAATGGGACATTAACAGTAATATCTTATGTTTCACCGAGTCGTGGCTGAACGACGACACGGATAATATAGAGCTGGCGGGGTTTTCCATGCACCGGCAGRACAGAGAAGCTACRTCTGGTAAGACGAGGGGTGGGGGTGTGTGTCAATAACACCTGGTGCTGTGATGTCTAATATTAAAGAAGTCTCGAGGTATTGCTCGCCTGAGGAGTAACTGTCTGATACAGTTTGGAATACGGAGCATAACCAACATCTTAGTGTTGGTTCTTCCTAGAACTCCCCCAAGAGCTTTACTTCCTGATTCGGCCAGATGTTCTGGATAGAAAAGGTCATATGTTCATCAGTAAAAAAGACCCAAATATTTATAATTCCTAGTAAACTCAAGAACTTCTTCACCCCCCAAAAAATGAAAAACACTTCTCTTAGCACCTGGTTTTCTAAAATGCATTATCTGTGTTTTTAACTGGTTGATCATGAGTCTCCATCTTTTATACCAAGTCATTATCTGTGTTTTAGGGACAGCAGCTTGCAATCAAGAGAAAATGTTGCTCTGAAAAAGTCTCAACAGAAAGGTGGATAATGAAAATAGAAGTTTCAGGGAAGAATGGATAGAGTATTAGGCTTTCTTACCATATTTCTCTCATGTCAAACCAGAGTGTCTTGTTTGCAACGAAACGGTTGACATTTTTGCTAATAATGAAATATTAGACATCCTTATGAATCTAAGCATGACACTATATGAAGTTACCTTTCCACCCAGACAGAGGCTCGACCTCTTCAACTGCTGGCTACTCCTCCATAACCCAACAACAGAAATGCTTCCCTAACAGCTGCCTGGGTTTAAACATCTCTTTTCAGAAAGTCAAAAGCTCAATTAATAGGGACAGAATAGCAAAGTCCATTTTTTCCTCGAATATTGAGGGCAGCTTCAGAATGTCATAGAGACAAATCAATATATCCCCATATGCATGTTAAAGTTTCTAGCATAAGGCGTTAAACATGAGTTGGTAAACATGGTTATAGAACACTTTATATTATCTATACTGACAAATCTATGGATAGCATAATTGGATCTGTCAAACAGGTAGGCCTACCTCCTTTTTTTATATGAACACAGTCCAATTGTTGTTAGTGAAATAAAGTGGAATAGAAATGTAGACAGGTTCTATAACCATTTGCTGTCCACCCGTTTGAGTAGGGAAAGCCTAATCAGTTGTACAACTGAAATCTGTCATTCCACATGTTTAACCCGACCCCTCTGAATCAGAGAGCTACATGGGGCTGCCATAATTGACATCCATGTCTTCGGTGCCCACTGCCTTGTTCAGGGGCGACAGAACGACAGATTTTTACCTTGCCAGCTCAGGGATTCGATCCAGCAGCCTTTCAGCCCAATGCTCTAACCACTAGGCTACCTGCCTCTAACCACTAGGCTACCTGCCTCTAACCACTAGGCTACCTGCCTCTAACCACTAGGCTACTTGGCTCTAACCACTAGGCTACCTGCCGCCCACAGTTGATTATGCCTCAGTCACTCTAAAGATGTCTGCCCGCTTGCCTTTTTAGTTGACTTTCTCATTAATGATTGAAAAAGTGTCTGTCTCATGACATTATGATACATGTGGTCTCCAGTCTATGGGCTACAGAACAACCACATAGGCTTCTACTCTTTCTACCGTAGGCTACATCACTTATGTTAAATACATTTTATGGAGCGTTGGTGGAGCGCCACGGTACTGAGTCTCTCCAGCAGCACCCTGGAGAGGTGCGCTGGGCATAGACAAGCTAAATATTTTGCGTCCCTGCCTTTGGCAAAGTGACCACTGCTTATCACGGGGCAGCATCAGCACTCACCTAAACAGCGCTCCATAAAGCGCTCCATTGTTTTTGGGCAGACTATTGTGAGGTGTTATGTGTTGGAGGTGCGTCTTGGTCAGTTTAGCTCAGAAAATGATGCTGTAGGCGGCTGCCTAATGGGCTGGCCGGACATGGGGCCTAATCATAGAATTATATTTAGAATCCCTATCAATTCAATAGCATCTCTGTGGGCCTAGTCATAAAGTTTTGTAATTTAACATTTCAAATGTATTATCTTTTATTGTGGTATAAACACAACCAGTCAGGATTTTTTTAATGGGATTGTCAAACAATCACTTCAAAAGGTATTTTACTAGGCTACCTGCACACATTCGTCCACTCGCAATATATTTTCCAAACTCCAAACATTGGGGAATGGAAAGAGACATATGTTAAACAAAACACTAAAAAGTGTAATGACATTTGGGGATTGTCATTAGGCCAGAATTAATGCCTCTCGCTGTTCGGGTACTCGACATTTTTTTCTGGAGCCAAAACGAGATCGGTAGTCTCCGTGATTGATCAACAGTAGGGTCATTCAACGAGAGAGGAGTCGTTTTCATTAATTTTTTTTGTAACTGAAAAWTACTGCACCAAACATCTTACATGTAAAATTGCGCTACTAAATTCTTCAGTTACCTTAGAAATTCTGAACGTTTTGAGGAGGAAGTGTAGGCCTATTGGCTATAGCGTCTCAAAATGGACAAAMAATACTGTAACGATCCTGGGTGTATAAACGCCCGGACTTTGGGCTAGAAGGTCGAGGGTTCGACACCTGCCTCCTGTTTCATTATAATACTATTGCCGCTTTTTTCTTGGTTTTCAAGTAAAGGTCTTTTAAACACCAAATCAATCGAAAAGTGTATTTTTAAGAGCTCGCACACGCTGGAAATTGAATTAGAATGCACAGTAGACGGGCCCGTGAGTGTCAACGCCATCATGCACTTCAAATTAGCAAGTCTATTTTTCTCTTCTGCTGGTAGTAAAGCGAGCGGATAAATTGCCAAAAATATTGTTTGTGCATTTATGTCTGGAAATGTGTATATTTCGTGTTAAGTTTATCTACCAGTGCCAATAATACCTATTTGAAAACAGTAACCAGGTGAGAAAGTAAAGCGGTCTGCTACAGAAATAGTGTGGGTCAGCCAGTGTCGGTAAAACATGAGCCTATCACAATAATGAAACAAAATCTAGGCTATTACAGCATTATTTATCAAAACCGTATTATTTATCATTACCGTATTAGTTATCATTACCGTATGTCAGAGGCATGAAAATGAGCAAAGGGACGTGAAACCTGGTCATATAGCTTACGCTCTAAAATGCGATGGGTGTCAACTGAGAACACCGAAATAAATGTTGCCAAGGCAGAGATGAGTGACCGACACCGAACAGTCCAAAAAAAAAAAAGCCTAACTGAAGTCGAAAACGTCACAAAACGTCGTTGTAATATATGCAGGAACGTCCCGGACTGCGTTCCCCGGGACCTCCCCCCAAGTGGACCAGGCTTTGATCGACAGGACACTGTTTCTAGACTCGTCTCGGGCGAGCCACGAAACATCTGGCGTCACAACGAGCTCCAGAAAGTTCTGTCACAGTCTGACATATATAAAGACCCAGCCGTCTTCCTCAGAGGCACTATTCAAGCAGGACGTTTACCGGGACTTACGACAACGGTAAAGACACTATGTTACTATGGAATTGTAATATTTAGTTTTCAATATTAGCCGTTCATTAGAACAAGCTCTTCGATAAAAGCCAGACAACAGCTAACTAGCGTTGCTATGCGAGATTCTTGTTTTAGTAGGCTAGTTGCCAACTATTATATGTGGCTATTTATTTGAAACATAACATTGTAGCTTGTCGGTATTTCTAGCTACTTGGTAGCCAATATTCGGCTTTTCTTTTCCTTGAGAAGGGGATGGGTTTGTTTACTTGCTTTTAAGCGAACGGTCATTTATTTGGTCTAATTCTCACGTCTCCGTTAGTTACTACAGATCCTGCCACGAAGATGGTTAAAGAGACGGGTTTCTATGACACGTTAGGTGTGAACCCTAAAGCCACACCAGACGAGATTAAAAAAGCATACCGAAAACTGGCACTGAAATACCACCCGGACAAGAACCCGAATGAAGGAGAGAAGGTAAGCTAACGTCTATTTTAAACAGCGCACATGGCTAAATGGCTTCTAGGACTGACAGGGACATGTGATTAAGGAACCTTCTGGAATGACCTCGAGGGAAGGCGCAGTGTGGATTGCCAACCAGGTCTCAGATATTTCATATGATTCTGTACGTATATCCGAGACACTCCATTTGGTGTGATGGTATGTATTCATTTGTGGATGTCCATCAACCATTTCGTCGTATGATAATACAACATGTAATTCGTAACTTATTTTACGACTTTGCAAAACGTACACTGTTACGGATTTCCAAAAAGTACAATATGTTACATATTTGCTCATTATATGTTACAAATTCTGGCTAGGTGGCTAACATTAGCTAGGCCAGGGGTTAGGGTTAATTTTAAGAGCTAGGTTAGGGGAAGGGTCAGCAAACATGCTAAGTAGTTGCAAAATAGCTTAAAAGTTGCTAATTAGCTAAAGTTGTCAGTGATTTGAACTCTCAACCGTTGGGTTACAAGATGTTCGTGTTATCCACCCCAACCAAGCACCCAATTAAGTAACCATCTGCCTTTTGTAACCGTAACGTATACTACACGGAACAAAAATAAACGCAACATGTGACCTGTTGTTCTCATGTTTCTGCTGAAATAAAAGATCCAAGAAATGTTCCGTGTGCACAAAAAGCWGATTTCTCAAATTATGTGCACAAATTTGTTTAAATCCCTGTTAGAGAGCATTTCTCCTTTGCCAAGATAATCCACCCACGTTACAGGTGTGGCATATCAAGAAGCTGATTAAACAGCCTGATCATTACACAGGTGCACCTTGTGCTGGGGACAATAAAAGGCCACTCTAAAATGTGCAGTTTTGTCACACAACACAATGCCACAGATGTCTCAAGTTGGGGGGGGGGGGTGTGTAATTGGCATGCTGACTGCAGGAATGTCCACCAAATCTGTTGCCGTAAGTTGCCTCCAACATTGTTTTAGAATTTGGCAGTACGTCTGACCGGCCTCACAACCACAGACCACTTACTTGTAAGGCGTTGTGTTGGCGAACGGTTTGCTGACGTCAACGTTATGAACGGAGTGCCCCATGGTGGGATTATGGTATCTATGTGCAGGCATAAGCTATGGACAACGAACACCATTGCATTTTATCGATGGCAATTTGAATGCACAGAGATGCCGTGATGAGATCCTGAGCCCCATTGCCATTCATCTGTATACATCAATGTCGCTCTTGCTGCTGGTGAGTCTCTGATCCACCTCTGCGCAGACRACACCGTTCTGTATACTTCTGGCCCTTCTTTGGAGACTGTGTTAACAACCCTCCAGGCGAGCTTCAATGCCATACAACTCTCCTTCCGTGCCCTCCAACTGCTCTTAAATACAAGTAAAACTAAATGCATGCTCTTCAACCGATCGCTGCCTGCACCTGCCCACCTGTCCAACATCACTACTCTGGACGGTTCTGACTTAGAATATGTGGACAACTACAAATACCTAGGTGTCTGGTTAGACTGTAAACTCTCCTTCCAGACTCACATCAAACATCTCCAATCCAAAGTTAAATCTAGAATTGGCTTCCTATTTTGCAACAAAGCATCCTTCACTCATGCTGCCAAACATACCCTCGTAAAACTGACCATCCTACCGATCCTCGACGTCAGCGACGTCATTTACAAAATAGCCTCCAATATCCTACTCAATAAATTGGATGCAGTCTATCACAGTGCCATCCGTTTTGTCACCAAAGCCTCATACCACCCACCACTGCGACCTGTACGCTCTCGTTGGCTGGCCCTCGCTTCATACTCGTCGCCAAACCCACTGGCTCCAGGTCATCTACAAGACCCTGCTAGGTAAAGTCCCCCCTTAGCTCGCTGGTCACTGTAGCACACGCTCCAGCAGGTATATCTCTCTTGTCACCCCCAAAACCAATTCTTCCTTTGGCCGCATCTCCTTCCAGTTCTCTGCTGCCAATGACTGGAATGAACTACAAAAATCTCTGCAACTGGAAACACTTATCTCCCTCACTAGCTTTAAGCACCAGCTGTCAGAGCAGCTCACAGATTACTGCACCTGTACATAGCCCATCTATAATTTAGCCCAAACAACTACCTCTTCCCCTACTGTATTTATTTATTTATTTTGCTCCTTTGCACCCCATTATTTCTCTCTACTTTGCACATTCTTCCACTGCAAATCAACCATTCCAGTGTTTTACTTACTATATTGTATTTACTTCGCCACCATGGCCTTTTTTTGCCTTTACCTCCCTTATCTCACCTCATTTGCTCACATTGTATATACTTCTTTTTTCTACTGTATTATTGACTGTATGTTTTACTCCATGTGTAACTCTGTGTTGTTGTCTGTGTCGAACTGCTTTGCTTTATCTTGGCCAGGTCGCAATTGTAAATGAACTTGTTCTCAACTTACCTACCTGGTTAAATAAAGGTTAAAAAAATAAAAATAAACTATCACCTCATGTTTCACCTTTGCCCCCGCACATTGACTCTACCGGTATCCCCTCTATATAGCCTCACTACTGTTATTTTACTGCTGCTCTATCTATCAATTTTTTACTTAACACGTATTTTTCTTAACTGCATTGTTGGTTAAGGGATTGTAAGTAAGCATTTCACGGGAAGGTCTACACTTGTTATATTCGGTTTGATTTGATATACATATAGGTAGAGTTATTAAAGTGACTATGCATAGATAATAACCAGAGTAGCAGCAGTGTAAAAAAGGGGGTGGGGGACAATGCAAATAGTCTGGGTAGCCATTTATTTGATTAGCTGTTCAGGAGTCTTATGGCTTGAGGCCTTTTTGACCTAGACTTGGCGCTCCGGTACCACTTGCCATGCGGTAGCAGAGAGACCAGTCTATGACTAGGGTGGTTGGAGTCTTTGACAATTTTTAAGGCCTTCCTGTGATACTGCCTGGTATGGAGGGCATGTGAAATCCATAGATTAGGTCCTAATGAATTAATTTAAATTAACTGATTTCCTTGTATGAACTCAGTAAAATCTTTGCGATTGTTGCATTTTGTGTTTGTTCCGGGGACACTCRAGTTATACTGAACAAACGTTTACTATGTTACGTCTAGTCTGAGTCCAGGGTGGGATTGCAGCACCACCACCCCTAACTGTAGCCTAGCTCTGCTCTAGGCTGATTTAAATGTACTGGGTGAACACTGAAAATAACACGCACCTGTTTTGCTCTTCAGTTGTTCTCTCACTGTAAAATTAGCCTGAAGCCTAAGATGAGTGGAGTTGCATAAGGATTTATTCCTTCAGAGAAGCAAGGATAAATGATTTAACACTGACTAGCTGTTTTGATATGGTAGTTAAACTGAAAAATAAGGAAGGTCCACACTAATATTGAAAGAAATCTATTCCATCTTTGGTATTGCAGTAAAAGACACAACTGTTGAAATGTAGCTCCAATAGTTATGGAGTTGGCCATTACGGTGTTATAAGCATCAAAAACCTTTGGCATGATATTGACATAACGGTCTCTCCCCTCCCAGTTCAAGCTGATATCTCAGGCCTATGAGGTTCTGTCAGAGCCCAAGAAGAGGGACCTCTACGACCAGGGTGGAGAGCAGGCTATCAAGGATGGCGGCATGGGGGGAGGAGGTTCCCCGATGGACATATTCAACATGTTCTTTGGAGGCGGCGGCAGAATGCCTCAGAGGGATAGGAGAGGTAATACTAATGATACAAATGAACTGTCTCATATTGAGGTTTCCATGACACTGAGGCTTAAACTAGTCCAGGACTAGAAAGACCAATGGAGAATGTCCATTGAAAAAGCTTGTTAGTCCAGGATTAGGCTAATCTGTGTCCAGGAAACTGCCCCAKTTATCTGTTACTTGTGTTACTGAAATATTATTGTGTAGTGACGATTGTGTGTTTGGTCCAGGTAAGAACGTGGTCCATCAGCTCACTGTGACTCTGGAGGAGATGTACAATGGAACCAAGAGGAAATTGGCCCTGCAGAAAAACGTAATCTGTGGAAAATGTGAAGGTATGTTGAGATCCAATATCGAAACAAAGCTCCCCCATTATCAGATCTGAGCCCATATTCACAGATCTATCAGAAGTACTGATCTAGGATCAGTTTTACCTTTGAAATCATAATGACTAAGAGGGGATACCTGATCCTAGATCAGCACATTTACTCTGAGGATACAGGTCCAGGTCTTCCTTCTGAGTTCCACCAGGTCTGAAGTCCATTACTCTGGTTGTCTTTACTGCAGGGTACGACCCCTAACTCTGGTTGTCTTTACTGGAGGTTACGACCCCTAACTCTGGTTGTCTTTACTGGAAAGCTACGACGCCCTAACTCTGGTTGTCATTTACTGCAGGGTACGACTCCTAACTCTGGTTGTCTTTACTGCAGGGTACGACCCCTAACTCTGGTTGTCTTTACTGCAGGGTACGACCCTAACTCTGGTTGTCTTACTGCAGGGTACGACCCCTAACTCTGGTTGTCTTTACTGCAGGGTACGACCCCTAACTCTGGTTGTCTTTACTGGAGGGTACGACCCCTAACTCTGGTTGTCTTTACTGCAGGGTACGCCCCTAACTCTGGTTGTCTTTACTGCGCAGGTACGACCCCTAACTCTGGTTGTCTTTACTGCAGGGTACGACCCCTAACTCTGGTTGTCTTTACTGCAGGCTACGGCGGTAAGAAGGGTGCCTTGCAGACGTGTGGTTCTTGTAAAGGCAGAGGAGTGGAGATCAAGGTGCAGCAGATCGGGCCAGGAATGATACAGCAGATCCAGACCATGTGTGCAGAGTGCCAGGGAGAGGGAGAACGCTTCAACTCTAAAGACCGATGCAAGACCTGCAACGGACACAAAGTAGAACGCAAGAAGAAGATTCTAGAGGTTCACATTGACAAAGGTTTGTTTGAGGTCCTCTTCCCTTGTTGGGATGTTTAAAATAAGTAATTTACTGTACAATACTAAGAAGATAGAAATTGATTTCCCCAAATTCCCTAGAGCTTGAATATCAGAAGTTTCGACTTGCTGTAAATAATAGCAAGGGCGCCCTCTAGTGTCTAAAACTCCCGTCAGCTGTAGGCAGCCATCATGACAGAAAGGAACAGATACCAGTGAACTAACCAAGTCACTATTACTGTATATCCTGTAGGTAGGAACTAACCAAGTCACTATTACTGTATATCCTGTAGGTAGGAACTAACCAAGCCAGACCTATTACTGTATATCCTGTAGGTAGGAACTAACCAAGCACTATTACTGTATATTCCTGTAGGTAGGAACTAACCAAGACAACTATTACTGTATATCCCTGTAGGTAGGAACTAACCAAGACACTATTCTGTATATCCTGTAGGTAGGAACTAACCAGACACTATTACTGTATATCCTGTAGGTAGGAACTAACCAAGACACTATTACTGTATATCCGTAGGTTAGGAACTAACCAAGACACTATTACTGTATATCCTGTAGGTAGGAACTAACCAAGACACTATTACTGTATATCCTGTAGGTAGGAACTAACCAAGCACTATACTGTATATCCTGTACAGGTAGGAACTA
>NW_019943153.1:84687-102488 GCF_002910315.2 Salvelinus sp. IW2-2015
GACAATGACGTAAACAAAGAAGAATCAGACAGAACATATGTCGAATGACTGTCTGGTTTGTGCGCAGAGAATAGCATCCAAATATATATACGGTGACAGCCAAATACTCGAGGAAGTTAGGCTCATCCCCAAGTACAGTGGGTGATGCATCACTCAAATGCACATGTCGACTGATCAAACCATCCGCATCGTGCTGGGATTAAATACAGAACTTGAGACACAGATAACGCACAGCCGGCTCTGTCGGTTTCATATGCATCTCCAATTGGGGACTAGACTGATCCATCAGACTCCGCGTAATACATCTCCACACCGCTAGTTCATCCATGATGCACTAGTCTCATGAGAAATGCACGCTGAAACCTGAGCTCATTTGGCATCACTGTCTACTGAATCGAGGAAAGGGCCACATACACGAAAAAGAGGACACCCTTCGGATTTCCATAAAAGCTTTGTAACTCTGAATTTAAGAACACAGTTCTATATTAGAGGATTTGATAAGACTGATCAATACACTTCAAACATAAATCATCAGAAAATCTCCCAAAGGGGAAAGGCAAACAGAGCACACTTCTATCCCAGATGAAACAGAAAACAACACGACTATGTCTTAAAAACACAACAGAACAGAAGGTCACGCGTCATGTCACGCGGGAGGAGGTCTAAGTGGTTTCGCCACGATTGCGCACACGTAGATATGCTCCCCTCTTAGTAGGCCCATCCTCCAGAGGATGGTTATCGTCTCCCTTTTTTAGCGACTGGTGTCGCAGGACGAGCTCGCTCTAGAAAGGGACACTAGAGAATAATGTCATAGGAGATAACGAGATCATGACTGGGCAAAATTGCTCAATATCTGAGTATACGCTTGATGCTACATGCATTGGGCTACACACATCCACGTGAACTTGTTCCTATAGGAGAGTCGCAGCCTAACCTCGGTGGGTGCGACTGCCTACACCACACAGACCCTCCCCCCAGGAGAAAGAGCCGGAAGGCGGTCAGGCCGTTCCAGATCAACACTCTTCAGGTTCGTGCCCTTCGGGATACAGGGAGATCGACAATTGTACCGATCCCACAACCTTGGACGATTTCAATTTGAACACATACGTGCTTGTCGCACGCCTACCGGGCATCTACGGGATACATAGAAAGTAGAATGTTGAACATGCGCATAAGTACACTACGCGCAGGACAACTTTGTGCTTCGCTAGTTTCTGGCGCGTCCGCACACATGACCAGCATGTAGTCCCACAACCCGTGATGGTCTTACATATGTAGTAACTATAGAGCGGTAATATGCCAAGACTCTCTACTCGCGTAGATTTGTAAATTCCGTACCGAGAAAATCGAGAGAGCCCCAACTAAATGGCATAATAGCACATTTATTAGGTTTGTCATCCCATAGTACCGTAGCAAATGTTGCTGTCTGGTATCGCGCTTGGGTTATGTCCACGCGCCTAACTTTATGTAAACGATAGCCGAGATCCATTACAACGGAACTCTCTGCTCGCCTGAAGCCGCGACTCAATGGGCCACAGTTCGACCCAGCTGCCTGAGGAAAACCCCCGGAGCGGTACCACCAGGGATCAGCAGACCAACAGAGCATAACTTTAGCGAGAAAGGCAATTTCCCTTCAGCGCTCATATTCTCATAAACATATCCTGACCCGAGATTTTGATCAAAAGTTCTGCGATAGGAAGAGTTAATTGTGACAAGAGTATGGACAAAACCATAAGGCAAGGAGAATTTCAGACCGTAGACCTAGCAAAAGACAAACGAGAACAGAGAATCAATGTAGCGAATAGACAAATGTGAAGGCGGACATTAAAGCTCCGTGGATGAATCCACCCCAGTAAAATAAATAGAAAAAACCAGAAAAGCATTCACCAAACCATTACTTCCCAGCTAATCCCGTCGACCGAAGACAAAATCGGCCTCCTATGTTAACTACTAGAAGTACTTCCGAGAGCGATTACGGATCAGGCTATTTATACAGCCATCACTGAACAAGCTTTCATAATTCGACTTAAAACGAAGGAGAACTGATGAATTAACCCCGTATACTACTATGTACTTCAGCCATTCTCACTTACACATCTCTTACTCGACCTGAGGAATTACTACCGGTCTCAAGAGTCGAGCCCTATTCTCAGACGTATCCAAACCAAAGTATGAATGTCACATTGAAACTGAACACAGAGCGACATTATTAAGGCACTCACTGATCTGTTTGATGTACGCTGTGACAGTTCTTAGGACGCAGCCGGTCACGGATGACCCTAAATGCTATTCTAGTGTGTCTTTCACTCGACCGTGTCGAGTGTACGTTATCGAACACAAGCGAAAAGTAAACAAATCTGGTTGTTGCAGGTGAGATATTCTCACGACGTAGCAACACAACCAGGGCGACTACTATGGTTGACTCTATTATGTTATCTAAGACCATGGGTACGACTCCTACATCTGGTTGGTCTTGTAACACGCAGGGTAAACGACCCCTGACTCTGGTTGTGCTCTTACCATGAGCAGGGTAGACCTCTAACCCTCTGGTTGTCTTTAGTAGCCAGGGTATAACAGAAGCAGAGCGTATTTGACGGAGTAATGGGTCATCATATTCTGAGATCAGGTCTAACGAACCACCACGTATACGACTGGGTTGTCTATCTATGTCAAGAGGTTGAGACTAGAGTTGACACCATCGAGTAAGCATCTGGTCGTGTCTTACTCAGGGTACGACTTCTAACTCTGGTTTGTCTGTTTTTGCTAGCCGCGCTACTCACTCATGTAAGCCGCCGATAAACACATGAGATCATGTGCGTTACTTGTCTGTTCACTTCGAGCAGACGTAACACCGACCCCTAATTGGTTGTCTTTACTGCAGGGTACGACGCCCTACTCTGGTTTCTTGTACTGCAGGCTACGCGCCGTGTGATTATAAGCAAAAAGAGACATGACACGCGGTCATGACTCATCCACGAGCTGTTATCGATAGGGTTCCTATTGAGTAAGAGCGCGAGCAACTGGCTCGTAGAGAATCACCTGAGGCGCTCATGACGGCGAAGATCGACGAGGCAGCAAAATGCCATTTCATCGTAAGACACGTGATACAGTGCAGTACCAATGAATCTATTCACCGAACCTAGTTCAAAACGTCAACATGTAAGCAGAACTGCAGACAGTAGATGAAGAGGGACGAGATCCCATGCAAGAAATCAACAAGCTGTTAAGGAGCACGTGATTAAACACGACTGAGAAAGTATGGATGTTCGAGTAGATCCTGTCTTCCATGCTTGACGTGGCACGAGACATAAGTTAGCAAACACAGAAAGAAAACGAGACATTCCCATCTAGAGGCGAGGCTTTAAAATCATTGAGCGAACCTGAGTGTTCTTAGAGGTACATATCTCTCTCACAGTGTGATTGCCTTGGCCTAAGGAGAGGTGACAAGGAGATACATGTTTAAATACGTAATATTCGAAACGCATCTGCTACCAAAATAACTACGTATAGATCGAATTCGATGATATATTCCACCAATTTCTCCCCAGACGCTCCCATCATAGGTGGAGATTAAGGTACCCGGGTATAAAGCGGGTTCCGAAGACGAGTTGAGTAGAGAAACACCCTGAGAGAGGGGACAAATAAGGGCCCGTCCGTCACTGGGAAATGGTCCTAAAACCCTATAGACGCATGCGTGTAGGCCAAGGCAAGAATAACAAATCATCAACAAATTATAAGAATTGTTATTGGAGTAGACAAGCGCACATAAAAACCACCCCATGAAGTAGAGAAAAGCTAAACCCACAACATTTCTAGGGAATTCCTCTATTATGAGAGAATATCTTCTGATCCGATCAACAGGTAAAAAGAGAGTCTTACATACTTTGGTAAACATTGTCATAAACCAGTCGATCTCTAATTACTTAATTGCAAAAAGCAAGCACACATCGTTACCTCCTAGGTGCAAGGAAGCTACTCAAAGAGAGCAAGGAAGCAGATTATATTGACTACAACTACGTTGGTTCTATCGCGAGTATTTAGCCAAGTCGCTATACAGATAACCTAATTGCGGACACTAATTACTACCACGAAAGAGATTAACGCGTTCCAAGTTAACTTGAGGCTAACGAGAGGTATAAAACATACCTGTCAGGCTTAACCTAATCTTCTCTGAGTATTAGGCACTCTTGTACCTACTGGGAAAAGAAAGGGTTGTACAACTTGAGACTACAAGACAACTAAAAATGTACTTTGTATAATTCTTTAACCGAAGCTAGGTCCACGGAGATTTAAAAAAAACCCAAGTACATCTACTTTTAAAAAATCGTATTATAATTATTAAGGCAAATGAGTAGGGGCAATATATTACATATGTTAAAACAATCCGAATGAGTAACCTACTTATTTGGTAATAAAAATGAGTCCTCCTCCGAATTTATCGTTCAATAGTAAGTGCTAGGTCATGCACACTAAAATTCCAGAAGTCAATGAATTTCATAGGAAGAACCCTCCTGGACAAATCGCGGATGTAGTTGCAAACGGTAACACAGCTAAAAACGACCAAAAAAAGAATACTAAGACTGCTAATAAACAGTCAGCTTTATACACTTACTGCAAACTCTGCGTAGGTGCCAGCGCTCATTTCACACTGAGACCACGAAGCTTAAGACACGACAAGCAATAGGGACTGACGTTAGTGTTCAGTAAACAATCCTAGAGTTATCGAGACGCTAACTATGATGCAATCAAGCACGAGAATGCTGGCAGACCGATACCTCGCTCAGCGTGTAAAAGAGTCGAGCCGCTTATGAACAGCTAACAAACGCGAAGAGATGATAGCAACATGTACACGCAAGAGGTAAGGGAAGTGTACACGTCGCACTGAGGCTATAGTCAGCTGAAGAAAACAAGCAAAAGGGACTCAGCAATTATATTACTGTATAAAACTATATACGTAATATATAGTAGGCCAATTAGTAAATGGATATTACGAAGTGCTAACTCATTTATCAGACAGAAGACACAAGATTACTCACCGCATATACGCCCTGTTTAAGCGAGAGATAAAGGGATAGCCACTACAAACGCGAGAGTTATATATGATGTGAGAATCGCAAGGAATAAGAACCTGAGACTGGTATAGAGAAAATGTACCCCAGGGGAGACTACTCATAACTAATGCAATACAGTTCCTCTCGGCACGCAACGAGTCGACAACAAAGTTGCATAGCAGCACTAGCTACTTATATATAAATAATAAGCTGAGTAATTTATCACATCGAGCTAATACGCACACACTTCTACTACATCAACAAAACTAAACGTCAGCAAAACAGGTGACACTTCATTTTATGTTCCTCTCTATCACAATCCTCTAGTAGTGATCTAGGCGTTATACTATACGCAATTCTATACACTTCGCACGACTACCGAGTACACAATCTTAGGTAAGGGCATAGCGTCAAACGCTAGCGTGAGCGCACAATCGTGCTCTCCCGAAGCGAACGCAAAGAAAACGGAGCCACAACAGCGTTTCGCAGAGAGCTAAGGTCCAACACCCAACACGACTACATGTGAGTATCATCAGAGAGAGGCGCTAGTGAGATTGTTAAGTAAAACCACCAAATAAAAGCGAGCCAAATCGACTGTGTCATCCAAACACTGGGATGACGGAGTGCCGCTGGCCTAAGACTAGCACCGTCATGCGAGAAGACCCATGCTGTGATAATAAGAAAGACAATTTAGTTACTCACTTAACACAGGCGGCGGACGGCGTAAATACACTGGTCTGTAACAAAGGCAAGACATCGAATAGTAGAATTGCACCTTCAACGTCCACCCCTATTAAAATGAGTAGATGAGACAACACACAAAAATGCAGACTGAATACAACGGGGGCGCACGATCCACATATACAAATCTCAAGACACGAAGCGAGACACACCAGCATAGAAGTGACAGATAAAAAAAAAGCCGATCCTGACATATTCAGTCCTGTAGGCAGCGAAAATGAGAGCAACTACCTCAGACAGCGATTCCACAATAAGATAGACATAACTAGCTAGATACAGTAGAAGTAGAACTAACGCAATAGTCTATAATACATAGATTACTAAGATAATCAGCCTGTAGTGGTACAGATCTGAACTCTAACGCCACAAAAGAGCACTATTTCAAGTATTTCCGGACCGCCTCAGCATAGAACAAATAAGATAAATGAAACTTAACTGCTATCAACAGTTGCAAGTCACGAGATCAGTCAAAATAATCCGATAATTTACATTGAATCACACAGTGCCCTCTATAGTGATGCACGTCTTCTATATGCGAAAGCAACCCAACACTACAACCTCTGCAGCAATAACACACCAGCAGTCACAACTACATAAACGAGAAGTTACCACCTTACTCCGCCCATCTAGAGGCTCATCAAGCTCAACAGCACACTTTTGTTAACAAGGACCAAATAACTGGTCCCGTCGTACCTATTGATCATTCCCGACTGACGCAGCAAACTGCGTGCTGAACGACAGCTCACGTCTTTAAGAGCACGAGTACGTAGAGTAAAAGCGTCCAAACACCAAAATGGAGCGACTATTGTACGTAAGCACAGTTAAGATGCCAGTAGCCCGTAACGGAGATTGAAGAAAGCATTACCACACTACTAACCTAGCATATAGTACTGCACCCTGCTAAGTATAAGGAACTAACCAATGAAACCAAACCTCAACGTACGACGAGCAGATGCTCGGAGGCAGGAACGTGAGATCTGAGAGCAAGAGAAGCGAAACTGATATGCTGCGCAGGCCGTTAGCGAGAAGCTACTAGTAAACCACACGACACCTTATTGGTACTTTGTATTGATCCGTCGTCGGTGGACGATGCAAACTACGATCTCATGACGAACACTTATTACACTCTCGCACCGTGGGTTGGACCGAAGACGATGACGGGCTAGAACTCTAACAAAATCGAACGCCAGATCCCGATCTCCTGTAGGAACTAACAGTTGTGGGTGATTAGTGAGAACTAAACCAACGGCATGTTACAACTATAAATCACGGTATGGTGCGAGAAATAAGACCCTAAAGACATCTTCAATTACTGTAATTCGGTAGGTAGAACTACCAAGACACTATTACTGTAGGTAGGGAACTAACCAAAAGATCACTATTATGTATGTGAATAACTACGACACTATTACTGTAGGTAGGAAACTAACCCAAGACACTATACTGTATTATCCGTGGTAGGAACTAACCAAGACACTATTACTGTAGGTGGAAAGGAACAAAAAACATAACCAAGTACACATTATCTGTAGTAGGAACTAACGAAGACACTATTCAACTGTAGGTAGGAACTAACCAAGACACTATTACTGGTAGTAGGGAACTAACCAAGACACTATTAACTGTAGGTAGGGAACTAACCAACGACACTATTCACTGTAGGTAGGAACTAACCAAGACACTATTACGTTAGTGGGAACTAACCAAGACACTATTACTGGTAGGTGGAACTAACCAAGACACTATTACTGTATGGTAGGAACTAACAAGACACTATATACTGCTAGGTGGAACTAACCAAGAACTATTACTGTAGTTAGGAACTAACCAAGACACTATTACTGTAGGTGGGAACTAACCAAGACACTATTACTGTATATCCGTAGGTAGGACTAACCAAGACACTATTACTGTATCCAGGTAGGAACTAACCAAGCAACTATTACTGTAGTAGTAGGGAACTAACCCAAGACACTATTACGATATAGGTGGAACTAACCAAGACACTATTGTACTGGTAGGTGGGAACTAACCAAGACACTATTACTGTAGGTGGGCACTAGCAAGACACTATACTGTAGGTGAACTAACCAAGTACTATTACTGTAGGTAGAACTACCAAGACCTAATTACTGTAGTGGGAAACTACCAGACACTATTACTCCGTAGGTGGACTAACCAAGACACTATTACTGTAGTTAGGAACTAACCAAGACACTATTACTGTAGTGGTAGGAACTAACCAAGACCTATTACTGTAGGTGGGAACTAACCAAGACACTATTATCTGTAGGTGGGAATAACCAAGGACGACTATTACTGTACTATTACTGTATATCCTGTAGGTATGAAGGGGGGTCAGAAGATACCATTCCACGGGGAGGGCGACCAGGAGCCTGGTCTGGAACCAGGAGACGTGGTGATCGTGCTGGACCAGCAGGACCACCCAGTGTACCAGAGGCAGGAGGACGACCTGCACATGAAGATGAACATCAAACTGGTTGAGGCCCTCTGTGGCTTCAAGAAGACCATCCGTACGCTAGATGGCCGGGTGCTCATCATCACCTCTCCACCAGGTAATACATTAGTGTGGCTGTTGCAACATTTCACTCCCATTTGGATTCAAATGTACATTTTGTAACGGTACAGCCTTATTCTAATCATTTTTCCCCCGTCATCAATCCAGACGCAATACCACATAACAAGGCAAAAAAAAATGTTTTTTAGAATTGTTTCGTTTTTTTTTTGTATTCAGACCCTTTCGATAAATATTCCAAATTGAGCTCAGATGAGGTAGGGGTTTGTTACTACACGATAAATGACAATATCAATCCGGACCWTTGCAACCTAGGAAATGTGTGTGACTGGACCATCTCAAGTAGCTCTGTCCTATTATTTCACTTTGTGAATCCCATCAACTTTTGTGATTTGGTTAAGCACATTTATACTCCTGAACTTATTTGGGCCATAACAATGTAGCTGAATACAACTATGTGTTTTACATTTTTTATTAATTTATCAATTTGTAGAATTGTCTTTTTCACCTTGACATTATGGAATAGTTAGTGTAGTACAATCAAAGACAGTATCACCATTTTAATAATTTCATTCCCACTTTGTAACGCAACAAAATATGCGATAATGCGTGATCGTGTGATCGTTCTGTTTCCAGGTAAAGTAGTGAAGGCCAACGATGTGAGGTGTGTTCATAATGAAGGTATGCCCATCCACAAAGACCCTTACGACAGAGGGCAGCTCATCATTCAATTCCAGGTTAGTAAGCTCTATTGGTCCGACTAAACTMATACATGAGATATATATTAAAATGGCTACACAGTATGATTTAACAACACACGAAGGGTAGCTACACAGTACGATTGAACTTAATACATGATAGATAGTAGTGCTATCAAGATACCAACATTTTTCAAACGATACCAGGCCAAGTATCCCGATACCGAGTAGTATCGCGGTACCACAGTGAAAACATTGCCMCGTCCCCCGGACACTTGTTCACGTTTTCTAAAAACCTCTCACTGAAATTCACAATTCTACTCAATACACCACTTTAACTTCACACGGTTCACTGTATAATAGAATCCTGATTTGATCATATTTGCAAAGGCCAACCTGTATTTGTCTGGGCACATGGGCCGTGGACATGGCATAATGATCTGCATGTCAGTAAGGGGAAAACACTACATGACCTCCAGTTGCACATGCTCTTCTCGCTAGTTGACATGGCTCTCTCGCGCAGTTGACATGCTCTTCGTAGTTGACATGCTCTCTGATTCTGTCGCTAGTTTTGACATGGCTCTCTCGCTGTTGACATTGCTTTCTCCCTCGCTGTTGACATGCTCTCTCGCTAGTTGACATGCTCTCGTAGTTCGACATGACTCCTCCGTCGCTAGTTGACATGTCTCCTACATGAACGTTAGGCTAGAGACCAGACCTTGGTAATCATGGGTCATAATGAACCGTTTAGGCTAGAGACCAGACTTCTGGTAAGATGGGTCATAATGACCGTTTAGGGCTAGAGACCAGACCTCTGTTAACATGGGTCATAATGAACCGTTTAGGCTAGAGAACAGACGACCTCGGTAACATGGGTCATGAATGAAGCGTTTAGGCTAGAGACGCCCAGACCGTCTGGTAACATGCGGGTCTAATGAACCCGTTTAGGCAGAGACCAGACCTCTGGATATGGGTCAAATGAACCGTTTAGGCAGAGACCAGACCTTGGTAAGATGGTCATAATGAACCGTTTAAGGCTAGAGAACCAGACCTCTGGTAACCATGGGTCATCATGAACGGTTAGGCTAGAGACCAGACCTCTGGTAACATGGGTCATAATGACACCCGTTTGGGGTAGAGACCAGACCTCTGGTAACATGGGTCATAATGAAACCGTTTAGGCTAGAGACAGAACCTCTGGTAACATGGGTCATAATGGAAACCGTTTAGGCGTAGAGACCGAGACCTCTGGTAACATGGGGTCATCAATGAACCGTTTAGGCTAGAGACCAGAACCTGTCTGGTAACATGGGTCATAATGAATCCGTTTAGGCTAGAGACAAGACCTCTGGTAACATGGGTCATGAATGACGTTTAGGCTAGAGACCAGACCTCTGGGTAACCATGGTCATAATGACCCGTTTAGGCTAGAGACAGACCTCTGGTAACATGGGTCCATAATGAATCCGTTTCGACTAGAGATCCAGACCTCTGGTAACATGGGTACATAATAACCGTTTTAGACTAGAGACCCAGACCTCTGGTAAATATGGGTCATAATGAACCGTTTAGACTAGAGACCAGAAGACTCTGGTAACATGGGCATAATGGAACGCGTTTAGACTAGAGCCAGACCTCCTGGTAATATGGGTCCATAATGACCGTTTAGACGTAGAGAACCAGACCTCTGGTAACCTGGTCATAATGAACCGTTTAGGCTAGAGACGAGCCGTTTTCTTTAAAAACAAAACTGACTCGGTTGGACTAATGCTGCAGAGCCTGTATCAGGTTATCTGAAATGCCACCTTATTTCCCTAGATAAGTAGAGCACTATATAAGGATAGGGTGCATGGGCCCTAACCAACATCTCCAATCTCGTCTCATTGATTGGACTCCAGGTTAGCTGACTCCAATTAGCTTTTGGAGAAGTCATTAGCCTAGGGGTTCACATACTTTTCCCAACCTACACTGTGATTGTTTAAATTATGTATTCAATATAGACAAGAAAAATACAATAATTTTAATAGTTTAAGCAGACAGTGTTTGTCTATTGTTGTGACCTAGATGAAGATCAGATAAAATTATAAGACCAATTTATGCAGAAATCCAGGTATTTCAAAAGGGTTCACATACTTTTTCATGCCACTGTATATAGGGAATGGAACCTATCGACCCATAACCCATTTCTCTACGTTCCTCCCCACCAGGTGGAGTTCCCAGATAAACACTGGCTGCCAGAGCACCTCCTCCCCCGGCTGGAGGCCCTCCTCCCCCCCAGAGACGAGCTGCTGGTCTCAGACGACATGGAGGAGGTAGACCTGAAGGAGATGGATCGCAGTTACTCTCAACAGAGGAGYGCCAGCAGTGGAGGGGGGAAGCCAAGCTTTGAGGATATTGACGATGATGAGGGGGGAGGCCATGGCGTGCAGTGCCAGCAGCAGTAGAATATAGAAACTCATGCTGCACTGAATGTTGAGTTTGTYCAATTCATCTGTTTTTAGAATCTATGTATACAAAATCACGTCAAACTCAGTTCCTGAAGGACTGGGTTTGACAAAAGCCTTATTCATTAGAGTTCAAAGTCCACTGTTATCAAGCGCTGCACAGAAATGTGATGTTTTAGGCCGTACATCCGAGCCATATCAGCAGCTGTTTTCCTCCAGATACTATTCAACACGTCGGTTTACCTTTATACTGAGGGTTAGGAGAATTAGGTTAGTTCACCTACGTTAGGGAAAGGGTTGGCTACAAAGCTTGTCAAAAGATGTTGTCCCCGACATGACCACTAGCTGGAGGTGTAGACCTACTCCATCTTGCCACAATGGTAGAGTGATGCTCTGTTTACATTTCTATCTAACATAACACTGTTTTTCTCCATGTGTTGTGTGTATTGTTTTATTTGGTATGGATCTGTTCGTGAGAGATATACTAGGAGGCACAGAAAACAGACCTGTTGCACTTCAACTATTGACTTCGGTCCATAACTCACCAGAGGAACCTGTATGCTTTCTATGAAGGTAAAGTTACTTTCTCACCACAGGCGTTTCACCCACCCTTAAAATGGATTGATTCTTTCACAAATAAAACCTCTCAAGAATGCCTTCTCGTTTTTTTAAAAACAAAGAAGTTTTATTCAATTTAATCTGGTTCACTTTATACGATTCATATCTGCAGTTGTCAAATATCAGCATACGCATTATTATCAGGCCGATATCAGTTAATAAAACATGACATCTCCTTGACGATTCATCTTGGATAAAAGAGGTAGACTATTGAAAGTAGGACACCTGATGCAGCAAGAGTAARGCTTTTATTCTGAAAAGTGGACTGATGGCAGAAAGATCAGCTATGTCATTTTACTAATCCTCATCATTTTTATATGATTTTTGGGAAGGGCAGTAAGCATTTCACTGTTCACCTGTTCCTGAAGCATGTGATGAATAAAATGTTTATGTTCAAAACAAGATAATGAYGTTTCACATTCATTGCGATCAATGAAAAGTTCAGACATTGATCAGTAATGTCATCGATCCATGGTATGATGTCATGACGTCAGTGTTCAACATCCGCTTCAATGCTGCTTCCTCGTGAATGAGCAAAACAACAGACAGGAAGTCATTAAACACTCAGAACAGTTCCACTTCCTTTATTCTTTTGATAATCATGAAATCTGTTTTATACCACAGGGAAATGACAGAACAGTTCTACACTGCTCYTGACTGGGTGATCTTGTTTCCAGGAAGTGTTCTACACTGCTCCTGACTGGGTGGTCTTGTTGTTTCCAGGAAGTGTTCTACACTGCACCTGACTGGGTGATCTTGTTTCCAGGAAGTGTTCTACACTGCTCCTGACTGGGTGGTCTTGTTTCCAGGAAGTGTTCTACACTGCTCCTGGCTGGGTGGTCTTGTTGTTTCCAGGAAGTTTGACTGGTGGTCTTGTTGTTTCCAGGAAGTGGTCTACACTGCTCCTGACTGGGTGATCTTGTTTCCAGGACAGTTCTACTCTGCTCCTGACTGGGCGTCTTTGTTTCCGAATTTTCACTCTCCTGACTGGGTGGTCTTGTTTCCAGGAAGTGTTCACACTGCTCCTGACTGGGTGTCTTGTGTTCCAGGAATGTTCTACACTGCTCCTGACTGGGTGGTCTTGTTGTTTCCAGGAAGTGTTCTACACTGCTCCTGACTGGGTGTCTTGCTTTCCAGGAAGTGTTCTACACTTCTCCTGACTGGGTGGGTCTGTTGTTCCAGGAAGTGTTCTACACTGCTCCTGACTGGTGGTCTTGTTGTTTCCAGGAAGTGTTCTACACTGCTCCTGACTGGGTGATCTTGTTTCCAGGAAGTGTTCTACACTGCTCCTGACTGGTGGTCTTGTTTTCCAGGAAGTGTTCTACACTGCTCCTGACTGGGTGGTGCTTGTTTCCAGGAAGTGTTCTACACTGCTTCCTGACTGGGTGGTCTTGTTTCCAGGAAGTGTTCTAACACTGCTCCTACTGGGTGGTCTTGTTTCCAGGAAGTTCTACACTGCTCCCTGACTGGGTGGTCTTGTTGTTTCCAGGAAGTGTTCTTACACTGCTCCTGACTGGTGATCTTGTTTCCAGGAAGTGTTCTACACTGCTCCTGACTGGGTGGTCTTTTGTTTCCAGGAAGTGTTCTACACTGCTCCTGACTGGGTGGTCTTGTTTCCAGGAAGTGTTCTACACTGCTCCTGACTGGGTGGTCTTGTTTCCAGGAAGTGTCTACACTGCTCCTACTGGGTGGTCTTGTTTCCAGGAATGTGTCTACACTGCTCCTGACTGGGTGGTCTGTTGTTTCCAGGAAGTGTTCTACCTGCTCCTGACTGGGTGTCTTGTTGTTTCCAGGAAGTGTTCTACACTGCTCCTGACTGGGTGGTCTTGTTGTTCCAGGAAGTGTTCTACACTGCTCCTGACTGGGTGGTCTTGTTGTTTCAGGAAGTGTTCTACACTGCTCCTACTGGGTGATCTTGTTTCCAGGAAGTGGTCTACACAGCTCCTGACTGGGTGATCTTGGTTCCAGGAAGTGTTCTACACTGCTCCTGACTGGGTGGTCTTGTTTCCAGGAAGTGTTCTACACTGCTCCTGACTGGGTGGTCTTGTTTCCAGGAAGTGTTCTACACTGCTCCTGACTGGGTGGTCTTGTTGTTTCAGGAAGTGTTCTACACTGCTCCTGACTGGGTGGTCTTGTTTTTCCAGAAGTGTTTTACACTGCTCCTGCTGGGTGGTCTTGTTGTTTCCAGGAAGTGTTCTACACTGCTCCTGACTGGGTGGTCTTTGTTTCCAGGAAGTGTTCTACACTGCTCCTGAACTGGGTGGTCTTGTTGTTTCCAGGAAGTGTTCTACACTGCTCCTGACTGGGTGGTCTTGTTTCCAGGAAGTGTTCTACACTGCTCCTGACTGGGTGGTCTTGTTTTCCAGGAAGTGTTCTACACTGCTCCTGACTGGGTGGTCTGGTTTCCAGGAAGTGGTTCTACACTGCTCCTGACTGGGTGATCTTGTTTCCAGGACAGTTCTACTCTGCTCCTGACTGGGTGGTCTTGTTGTTCCAGGAAGTGTTCTACACTGCTCTGACTGGGTGGTCTTGTTTCCAGGAAGTGTTCACACTGCTCCTGACTGGGTGGTCTTGTTGTTTTCCAGGAAGTGTTTCTACACTGCTCCTGACTGGGTGGTCTGTTGTTTCCAGGAAGTGTCTACACTCTCCTGACTGGTGGTCTTGCTTCAGAAGGTTCTACACTGCTCCTGACTGGGTGGTCTTGTTGTTTCCAGGAAGTGTTTCTACACTGCTCCTGACTGGGTGGTCTTGTTGTTTCCAGGAAGTGTTCTACACTGTCCTGACTGGGTGATCTTGTTTCCAGGAAGTGTTCTACACTGCTCCTGACTGGGTGGTCTTGTTTTTCCAGGAAGTGTTCTACACGCTCCTGACTGGGTGGTCTTGTTTCCAGGAAGTGTTCTACACTGCTCCTGACTGGGTGGTCTTGTTTCCAGGAAATGTTCTACCACTGCTCCTAACTGGTGGTCTTGTTTCCAGGAAGTGTTCTACACTGCTCCTGACTGGGTGGTCTTGTTGTTGTCCAGGAAGTGTTCTACACTGCTCCTGACTGGGTGATCTTGTTTCCAGGAAGTGTTCTACACTGCTCCTGACTGGGTGGTCTTGTTGTTTCCAGGAAGTGTTCTACACTGCTCCTGACTGGTGGCTTTCAGAAGTGTTGTACACTGCTCCTGACTGGGTGGTCTTGTTTCCAGAAGTGTCTTACACTGCTCAACTGGGTGTCTTGTTTCCAGAAGCTTTCTACACTGCTCCTGACTGGGTGGTCTTGTTGTTTCCAGGAAGTGTTCTACACTGCTCCTGACTGGGTGGTCTTGTTGTTTCCAGGAAGTGTTCTACACTGCTCCTGACTTGGTTGTCTTGTTGTTTCCAGGAAGTGTTCTACACTCGCTCCTGACTGGTGGTCTTGTTGTTTCCAGGAAGTGTTCTACACTGCTCCTAACTGGGTGATCTTGTTTCCAGGGAAGTGTTCTACACAGCTCCTGACTGGGTGACTTGTTTCCAGAAGTGTTCTACACTGCTCCTGACTGGTTGGTCTTGTTTCCAGGAAGTGTTCTACACTGCTCCTGACTGGGTGGTCTTGTTTCCAGGAAGTTTCTACCACTGCTCCTGACTGGGTGGTCTTGTTGTTTCCAGAAGTGTCTACACTGCTCCTGACTGGGTGGTCTTGTTGTTTCCAGGAAGTGTTCTACACTGCTCCTGGCTGGGTGGTCTTGTTGTTTCCAGGAAGTGTTCTACAGCTGCTCCTGACTGGTGGTCTTGTTGTTTCCAGGAAGTTTCTACACTGCTCCTGACTGGGTGGTCTTGTTGTTTCCAGGAAGTGTTCTACACTGCTCCTGACTGGGTGGTCTTGTTGTTTCCAGGAAAGTGTTCTACACTGCTCCTGGCTGGGTGGTCTTGTTGTTTCCAGGAAAGGTTCTACACTGCTGACCTGACTGGGTGGTCTTGTTTGGTTTCCAGGAAGTGTTCTACCACTGCTCCTGACTGGGTGGTCTTGTTGTTTCCAGGAAGTGTTCTACACTGCCTGACTGGGTGGTCTTGTTGTTCCAGGAAGTGTTCTACACTGCTCCTGACTGGTGGTCTTGTTTCCAGGAAGGTTCACACTGCTCCTGACTGGGTGGTCTTGTTGTTTCCAGGAAGTGTTTTTACTCTGCTCCTGACTGGAGCAGTGTGAACAGATAGGGCAGCCGTGCTTCTAGCTCCTAGGAAATGTTGCAGTATTTTGTATGTGTTATTTATTACATTATCAGCCCAGAATTGTTTTTGTGTTATTACATACAGCCGGAATAACTTTTGATATCAGAGCGCGTATCTCATCAGCATTACTAGGATTACGACTTTCCCAAATTGGATCCTTTGGTCGCAACCCCCCAGGGCAATCCCAAGGCTGATCCAAAACACCACCGGTGGAGAAGAGTATCAGAGTGGACTTCTTAGTGCGACTCCACACAACCGCTTCGAGTATATTACTCGCTAATGTTCAGTCTCGATAATAAAGTTGATGAGCCAGGTGAGGTTTTCTTCCAGAGAAACATCAGGGATATTCAATCTCTCCCAGTCTACTGCCACCACATTTTTCTAGATGTCCACCATTGTTCCTGTTACCCAAGAAAGCAAAGGTAACTGAACTAAATGACTTCGCCCCGTAGCACTCACTTCTGTTATCATGAAGTGCTTTGAGAGACTAGTCAAGGATCATATCACCTCTACCTTACCCGACACCCTAGACCCACTCCAATTTGCTTACCGCCCAAATAGATCCACAGACGATACAATTGCCTTCACCCTGCCCTATCCAATCTGGACAAGAGGCATACATACCTATGTAAGAATGCTGTTCATTAGCTATAGCTCAGCATTCAACACCATAGTACCCTCCAAGCTCATCATTAAGCTCGGGGGCCCTGGGTCTGAACCCCGCCCTGGTGCAACTGGGTCCTGGACTTCCTGACGGGCCGCCCCCCAGGAGGTGAAGTAGGAACAACACCTCCACTTCGCTGATCCTCAACACAGGGGCCCCACAAGGGTGCGTGTTCAGCCCTCCTCTTCTCCCTGTTCACCCATGACTGCGTGGCACGCACACCTCCAACTCAATCATCAATCAACAGTAGTAGGCCTGATTACCAATAATGATGAGACAGCCTACAAGGAGAAGGTGAGGGCCCTGGGAGTGTGGAGCCAGGAAAATAATCTCTCATTCAACGTCAACCAAACAAATGAGATGTTTTGGACTTCAGAAACAGCAGAGGATCACCCCCCTATCCACATGACAGTAGTGGAGAAGGTGGAAAGTTTAAGTTCCTCGGCGTACACATCACTGACAAACTGAAATGGTCCACCCACACAGACAGTGTGGTGAGAAGAAGATGCAACAGCGCCTCTTCAACCTCAGAAAGCTGAAGAAATTTGGCTTGGCATCTAAATCCCTCACAAACTTTTAGAGATGCAATTGAGAACATCTTGTCGGGCTGTATCACCGCCTCGTATGGCAATTGCACCGCCCGCAACCGCAGGGCTCTCCAGAGGGTGGTGCGGTGCCCAACGCATCACCGGGGGCAAACTACCTGCCCTCCAGACACCTACACCACCCGATGTCACAGGAAGGCCAAAAAGATCACAAGGACAACAAACACCCGAGCCACTGCCTGTTCACCCACTATCATCCAGAAGGCGAGGTCCGTACAGAGTGCATCAAAGCTGGGACCGCTTGCCAACAGTT
>NW_019943153.1:102513-121243 GCF_002910315.2 Salvelinus sp. IW2-2015
CTTCTACCACTGCTCCTGACTGGGTGGTCTTGTTGGCTTCCACGCGAAGTGTTCAACACTGCTTACGACTGCGGGGTCTTGTGTTTCCAGGAACAGTGTTCTACCACTGTCCTGACTGGTGATCTTGTGTCCAGGAAGTGTTCTACCACAGCTCCTGACTGTGGTGGTCTTGTTTCCCAGAAGTTTTCACACTGCCTCCGGGATGCGTTCTTGCTGTTCCAGAAGTGTTCTACACTGCTCCTGACTGGGTGATCTTGTTTCCAGGACAGTTCTACTCTGCTCCTGAACTGGGCGGTCTTGTGTTTCCAGGAAGTGTTCTACACTGCTCCTGACTGGGTGGTCTTGTTTCAGGAAGTGTTCTACACTGCTCCTGACTGGGTGGTCTTGTGTGTTTCCAGGAAGTGTTCTACACTGCTCCTGACTGGTGGTCTTGTTGTTCCAGGAAGTGTTCTACACTGCTCCTGACTGTGGGTCTTGCTTCCAGGAAGTGTTCTACACTGCTCCTGACTGGGTTGTCTGTTGTTTCCAGGAAGTGTTCTACACTGCTCCTGACTGGGTGGTCTTTGTTGTTTCCAGGAAGTGTTCTACACTGCTCCTGACGGGTGATCTTGTGTTTCCAGGAAGTGTTCTACACTGCTCCTGACTGGGTGGTCTTGTTTTTCAGGAAGTTTCTACACTGCCCGACTGAGGTGCTTGTTCCAGGAAGGTCTACACTGCTCCTGACTGGGTGGTCTTGTTTCCAGGAAGTGTTCTTACACTGCTCCTACTGGGTGGTCTTGTTCCAGGAAGTGTTCTACACTGCTCCACTGGGTGTCTTGTTGTTTCCAGGAATGTTCTACACTGCTCCTGACTGGGTGGTCTGTGTTTCCAGGAAGTGTTCTACACTGCTCCTGACTGGTGTGTCTTGTTTCCAGGAAGTGTTCTTACACTGCTCCTGATGGGTGGTCTGTGTTTCCAGGAAGTGTTCTACACTGTTCCTGACTGGGTGGTCTTGTTTCCAGGAAGTGTTCTACACTGCTCCAGATGGTGGTCTTGTTTCCAGGAAGTGTTCTACACTGCTCCTGACTGGGTGGTCTTGTTGTTTCCAGGAAGGTTCTACACTGCTCCTGACTGGGTGGTCTGTTGTTTCCAGGAAGTGTTCTACACTGCTCCTGACTGGTGGTCTGTTGTTTCCAGGAAGTGTTCTACACTGCTCCTGACTGGGGGTCTTGTTGTTTCCAGAAGTGTTCTACACTGCTCCTACTGGGTGATCTTGTTTCCAGGAAGTGTTCTACACAGCTCCTGACTGGGTGATCTTGTTTCCAGGAAAGTGTTCTACACTGGCTCCTGACTGGTGGTCTTGTTTCCAGGAAGTGTTCTACACTGCTCCTGACTGGTGGTCTTGTTTCCAGGAAGTGTTCTACACTGCTCCTGACTGGGTGGTCTTGTTGTTTCCAGGAAGTGTTCTACACTGCTCCTGACTGGGTGGTCTTGTTGTTTCCAGAGTGTTCTTACCTGCTCCTGCTGGGTGTCTTGTTTCCAGGAAGTGTTCTACACTGCTCCTGACTGGGTGGTCTTGTTGTTTCCAGGAAGTGTTCTACACTGCTCCTGACTGGGTGGTCTTGTTGTTTCCAGGAAGTGTTCTACACTGCTCCTGACTGGGTGGTCTTGTTCCAGGAAGTGTTCTACACTGCTCCTGACTGGTGGTCTTGTTTTCCAGGAAGTGTTCTACACTGCTCCTGACTGGGTGGTCTTGTTGTTTCCAGGAAGTGGTCTCTACACTGCTCCTGACTGGGTGTCTGTTGTTTCCAGGAATGTTTCTACTCTGCTCCTGACTGGGTGGTCTTGTTGTTCCAGGAAAGTGTTCTACACTGTTCCTCGACTGGCTGGTCTTGTTTCCAGGAAGTGTTCTACACTGCTCCTGACCGGTGGTCTTGTTGTTTCCAGGAAGTGTTCTACACTGCTCCTGACTGGGGGTCTTGTTTGTTCCAGGAAGTGTTCTACACTGCTCCTGACTGGTGGTCTTGCTTCAGGAAGTTTCTACACTGCTCCTGACTGGGTGGTCTTGTTGTTCCAGGAAGTGTTTCTACACTGCTCCTGACTGGGTGGTCTTGTTTGTTCCAGGAAGTGTTCTACACTGCTCCTGACTGGGTGTCTTGTTTCCAGGAAGTGTTCTACACTGCTCCTGACTGGGGTCTGGTCTTTTTCCAGAAGTGTTCTACACTGCTCCTGACTGTGGTGGTCTTGTTTCCAGGAAGTGTTCTACACTGCTCCTGACTGGGTGGTCTTGTTTTTCCAGGAAGTGTTCTACACTGCTCCTACTGGGTGGTCTTGTTTCCAGGAAGTGTGTCTACACTGCTCCTGACTGGGTGGTCTTGTTGTTTCCAGGAAGTGTTCTACACTGCTCCTGAACTGGGTGATCTTGTTTCCAGGAAGTGTTCTACACTGCTCCTGACTGGGTGGTCTTGTTGTTTCCAGGAAGTGTTCTACACTGCTTCGAAAGCTGGTGGTCTTGTTTCCAGGAAGTGTTCTACACTGCTCCTGACTGGGTGGTCTTGTTCCAGGGAAGTGTTCTACACTGCTCCTGACTGGGTGTCTTGTTTCCAGAAGTGTTCTACACTGCTCCTGACTGGCGGTGTCTTGTGTTTCCAGGAAGTGTTCTACACTGCTCCTGACGGGTGTCTTGTTGTTTTCCAGGAAGTGTTCTACACTGCTCCTGACTGTGGTGCTTGTTGTTTTTCCAGGAAGTGTTCTACACTGCTCCTGACTGGGTGTGCTTGTTGTTTCCAGGAAAGTTCATACACTGCTCCTGACTGGGGTGATCTTGTTTTCCAGGAAGTGTTCTACACTGCTCCTGGACTGGGTGTCTTGTTTTCCAGAAGTGTTCTACACTGCTCCTGACTGGTTGGCTTGTTTCCAGGAAGTGTTCCCACTGCCCTGACTGGGTGGCTGCTTGTTCCAGGAAGTGTTCTACACTGCTCCTGACTGGGTGGTCTTGTTGTTTCCAAGGAAGATGTGTCTACACTGCTCCTGACTGGGTGGTCTTTTGTTTCCAGGAAGTGTTCACACTGCTCCTGAGCTGGGTGGTCTTGTTTGTTTCCAGGAAGTGTCTACACTGCTCCTGACTGGTGGTCGTGTGTTATCGTGGGAATTTGCGACACTGCTTCTCGGCCCACATGATTCTGAGGAAGTAGTGGTAGCTCATTGTTAATGTTTTCCATGTAGAAAGTGTGTATCTCATGTCACTACTCATAAAACAGAGAGTCTCGCTGAGACGAGGCTGGAAAAAGAGGGTGTGTTTGGTGTGTGCCAGGAAGTGTATCACTCACACTGCTCAACTTGCGAACATGTATTGTCTGCTTGTATGCCGAGTTCTCGAGAAGTGGTCTACAACTTGTCTCCTGTTATCCTAGTGGAGGTGGTGTTTCTATGGTGTTGCGTTCCGGGAGGAAGTGCGTGACGTAAACTAGCTCACTCTGAGTTGTGTGGAATTCCCTTTGTTTTCAGGCCATAAGTCCTTTGGCTCACTCTCCCGACTGGGTGGGGTCTTATGCTCCTTGTCCACATGTGAGGTTAGGTAGAATGTGTTTCTACACTGCTCCTGACTAATAGACAGTGTGTACTTTAGTTCCGAGGGGACAGATGAGTGCTTCTACCGACTGCTCCTGACTGGTGTTTGTCGTAATTCACGTGTATATGATGGCTTCTGTCTCTGAACATTCTGCCTCCTTGACTGTAGAAGGCAGGGTGAGAATCAGACTGGAGAGTGGCACCAGAGCTTAGCCCCATGTGCATATCTGTTAACCTCCCTTGGAGGAGACTCGATTGCACGAGCTAACTTACCCTTGCATAGTGTAGGTGGCATTTTTATCTGTCTACATTATCAGCCCAGAGATGGGGTTCTGTGAGTGCTAGTTTGCTTTTAGTTTCTCGATGTACGACAGCTCGTGAGGAAACCTAGTGATTAGCTTGGATTGCTCATGGAATCCCCAGTGAGCCCACCCTTTGTGTATCTCTTCCTGAGGGAGTCAGACATAGGCTTTGTCATTACGTCGCGCGTTTACGACGTTTCTCGCTAGTGAATAACAGCCAACGTCCGTTTGGTCAGCTCAGCGCAGCTCTCCACAACCTGGGCTCCCTACTCACACAGGCTGATCGCACAGACTGAACGCAACCTGGGGTGGGCGTGCGTACAGGTCGTCTCTTCATTGTCGCTTCGGTCTATGTCAGTCACGACTCGCGATCTCTGCACTTCAGACATACATTGCGTGCTTCTCGGTTGAAGTGAGAGATTACTTACGGCTTATGGTTCTATTAGCTTCGTCTGCAACCACGATACCGGACCAAGTTGTCGGATGAGCTCGCGAAGAGGTGAGGTTTTTCTTCCGCATGCACTACACCATCTAGGGTAGGATACCAATGCGTCGTTCCCATCGTCGTTGTGCTCTGGACTGCACATCCACAGTGTTTTCCCTATAGGCAATAGTATCCACTCGATTTGTTTCTCGTCTGCATAATACACCAAGAATAATGCAAGTAATAGATGACGTAATGTTAGTGTTGTGACCTGGCGCTATCGGCGCCGCGTCTTGAGGGGCACTCAGTCATATCTATGCTGAGTTATTCAACTAGAGAAGGTGGGCGTATCTGAGCAGCGACACTACGGCCTCAAGTGAGGGCTCATTCACATCTACGCTTTCGTACCATTGACCCACACCCTAGACCCACTCCAATTTGCTTACCGCACTCAGCGTTTAGGCCAGATTGCACGATGACGTGAGGCTACCTATACCCCACCTAGTTGGCGGCGGCCCTCACCCTGCCCTAGCCAAGTCCTGAGCGAGTCGAGGCAGGACATACCAGTTCGCTATCAGAATGCTGGTTACAATTAGGCTGATATACTAGCCATGCAGGCTACCTTAGTCTTCAAGATCGAATGCAGCTTAATATCGCCTAGCAAAGCTCATCATTAAGGGTCTCACGTGATCGGTGTTGAACGCTGGCCGCTCGTGTAGGTCACTGAGAGACCCCGCCACTAGTTAGCAAACCATTGTGCGAGGATCCTTGAGAGTCTTTCCCCTTATCGTGTCGCACGCGTGGGCGACAACGCGCGCGCAGGGACAAGGTACGGAAACGAACACCCCATTTTCGCTGATCCTCAACACAGGGCCGTCCACAAGGGTGGTGTTCAGCCCTCTGCGTCGCCTGTTCACCTTGCCATGATGCGAGTAGGGAGATTGCCCAACGTGCCAACTCCTTTCCAATCCCATAATCTAGTCGGCGGAAATTTCGGTCAGACAAACACCATAGCAACATTGAGTAGTGGGTATGCCTGCTGGGTTTCTGTGCCTAGATAATGGATGTGATGACTCAGGATTTCGACATGCCCAGGGAGAAGAGTTGTAGACGGCCCATACTGTTACGTCGGTGGGTAGCCACTAGGCTGACAGGAAATCAATCTTCAGTGTCTCGAGACGGTCTGTGAGTCTGACAATAATATCAAGGCAAGTGGTTAGATCTCTTTGTTGGTGAGTCTCTTCGAGGAGCAGGAGCAACCGACTTAGGAGTGTCCTGACACCACCCATATCCAAATCCAATAGTCAAGAACTCAAGAGTAGTTTGTATAAGAATGTGTGGAGTATAAGACGCTTCATTACGTACATCAGCTAATATATCTCCATCGGCTACACATCAACTGGAGATGCTAAACATGGAAAACATCCAGCCCTGATAAACACCAACCCACCACAACACGACAGAGTGCTTGGCAGCTTGTGATGAAAGAATGAGCAACAGTGGGCTCGGGCACAAAACCTCTCCCTTCACCTTCAGAGCGCAAAGCTAGCCTAGGATAAGAGATAATATGCTAGAGAGGCTATACCAGGGCGCATCTATAATATTCGCCGTCTACGACCAAACCTCTTTTCTTGGACGATGGTGCCGGGAGTGCGATGCAGGATTAGTAGAACATCCTTGTCTGAGTAGCACAAGGAGAGTCATCTACTCCAAGATGTTCAAATTATTTCATAGTGACAGCATGCGTCAAATAATAATCATGAATAATTTCAGTTGGCTTTCACTAGCCAGATCATTAGAGTTGAAAATAGCAGCTGGGACAGCTCCGTGGCGGTTCCATTAAACACGCAGGCTGAAGGCGCTCGATATTTTATGTACAAACCTCCCCCTGCGAGACACTCTGCTCGAAAATGATCAGTCATCATCCAGGGAACACTGGTGCCTATAGGTTTTGCGCGTCTCGGTCCGCGCACACAATGCGCCCGGAGGCACACTCCTAGTATCACTCGGTGGCTGGCAAACACTCACCCGACGCCCTCCTATGTTCATCCTACACAGCACACATGTCTCTAGAAAGGTTGCTCAGTCAAGCGTGCAAGGCCTCGACAAAAAGACAGAGAAGTCATTCTTGAAGCGATCAACCCAAGTATCGTCAGCCCAGACTGACCTCAGCTGATCGCTCATGCATGCCGCAGTAGTGTTCATTGCGCGCCCTTGCCTCCCACGGAACGAGCAGATGAGTGACAGTAGCATCAGGTTCATCTAAAGCGTTGCATACTGCGTCGCGCTCTGTGTGCTCACCATGGGAGTTTAGGCGCCACAAAAGGGCAATGGAGTAGAGGCAACTCGCAGTGACATCTCTACTGTGTAGTAATCTGCTACAAATAAGTTTATACTAACGCCTCTGGCGCTCTGAATCAGTAAAAAGACAAGGCGGGTTAAGACTCTTTGGCGGAGCCCGGTGAATTGCAAGCGTTCCACGTTGGTAGGAAACCATATATGATGCAATCTTTTAGCCCTGAGCGCGCTGCCGCTCCATTCTACCTGAGCCTTGATGAGTTTACGTTTCAGGCAGGGGCATAGACAGGATTTCCTTGTATCTTCCTGAGAGCTCTAGCGAGTCACCGCAACGCCATTTTGAAAGGCTCTAGCTCTACCCTTTAGCTCAGTGTGAAAGGTTGTTGCTGTAATCCAATTGGCATTCTGGTTGGGTATGTACGATACATAGTCCAATTTGTGCGGGACGACGTTCCTGTTGGATTGCAACTTGATTTTGTATCAACAGCTAGTGCAGCAGGCGTGACTGGTGTGGTTGAGAATACCTCAGAGTCGAGGCATTCTGCCCGTGGGAAAGAGAGTGATGAACCGTGTACGACTGGATCTAATAGACGTAGTACCGTTTATGCGCAAAACATCTGCGTTTGCGTATTGCCATCCACGGTACTCTGCTACGTTCCCAGAGCATGTCACGGGTTTGAAGGTCATCCTCTAGCGAAGCGATACAGAGCGGTAGCGTAGCCTTAAAGCATCGCACACCAGAGAAGACGGAGCAGCCCGCCACAATGTGCTACGTTGCTGCACTGTCTCGGGTTGGCTCACACAAGGGTCTACTCACACCACTTCCTTCCCTGTCCCTCTCTCGCGCGCAGGTGGGTCCCACTTATCCCAGAGAGCCTCTCAACCATCGTTCGACCCCAGGCGGGGAGTAGCCACTGATCAAACAGCTCTTGGAGAGACCTGGAAAAGCTCCGAGGTCAGCGCAGGGCCATTGGTGGACGCTCGCCATCCAACCGACTAAGCACGCAGCGCATGTAGAAGAGGTGCGTAGCATACTCGCAGAGAGGGACGGAGGAGGAGAGACAGATGTCTCTGAGCGTGGAGAGACACCCCCCATGACAGAAAGAGCACCGTCGTCGGAACGAAGCGCAGATTAAAGATGATAGACGCCAGTGAAGACCAAGGAGGCCTGTAATTGCTGCCAAATACAACGATGTCACAGAATAATTCAACAAATGCTATAGACTACAGGTACCAGTACTGGAGAAAACAACCGAATCAAAAACAGTCTACTAACAAATAGTACATTAACATCATAAATAGTAAGAATAAATACTATACTGACGCGGTTACTGAGATGTACATCTTCTTGTGATCAGAAATATATTAGACAAAACAAGCCATTCTAGATTCTAGGAATGTAGATTTTGTTAATCTTTTATCGGTCGCGCACAGTTGGAGGACACAAAACCTAGAGCATTTATAAAACATCTATTAGAAACAACAGTAGAAGTGGGGAGACATATAGCCCTGGAAAATAGCATCGAGAAAAAATCAAGGTGTTATGAAGACTAGTACCGAGAAAGAACTCACTATTATAAAGCCAACATTCAATAGATGGGCATTGAAAACGGATTACTTCTCCAATGAAGAGTCCTATAGCTTTGTAGGTCCAGGAATCGTTAGGATGAATGTTATCAGTCAAACTGTCCCTGAACCATTAAGTCCAACATACATAGAACAAATGTGCTACAGCTCCAACCACAAGACGATAGTCTCATATAAGAGTGTTAGCTATCCTCATGTGTTCAATAATAATAACCAGTTTTGTGGGTAGTTCAGACCGCGATTTAGTCGCCCAAGTGCCATTGACCTGTATGAGTCTAAATATCAAAGGTCTATTTGCATGTGGTACTATTGTTGGATTGTCGGTATAGGAAGTCGGGAACAAGTCAGTTCATATTCGAAACTGGTCGTGTCTTGATATCCAGTACGGTACTTCCTGTGTCCAGATGGGGAGAGCGGGCCACGCTAATATGTATGTTCGATGGTTGAATCTGCCCAAGTATGAATCTGCTGTAAAGTCGTATAATGGGATTGTGACTGAGATGGCCAGTGTACACTATAAGTGATAGGTGGCGTCTAAGGGTCAGGTAAGTGGAGTGATATTGAATCCTAAACTAGCCTCTCAAAGCACATATTCTATAGATGACAAGCAAGTGTAGTTGCTAGCAAGTGGAAATATATTTAAAATGGGGTTGCATATAGTCCATTTAGTTTCAATCTAACCCTTCTCGCTTTCTTGGGTATAGTAACAACCGCGATGGCCTTCTTGAAGCAAGTGGGGTATCAGGCCCAGGAATACTGTGGATGACAGTGGATAGACGAATTGATTATGTCCATTTATCCACAAAATCTCACTCCGGCACAAATATGGACATTTGGGTCTTCGCAAGCGCCACTCCCAGCAATCTTTTGTGTTTTCGAGAGGGATCAGCCCTGCTGATTGTTACAGACATAAGCTGGAGCAGCCAAGCAGCGTGGCATTAGTGTCTTCGCATGGTGCCATCGCTACAGAATCTATGGCAGAGTGGTGATAAATAAAAAGATTAGTACAGTGTGCGATGTCCATTTCCGTCGTGATGCGGCAAGAATTCTGTCACTGTATTCAAATGAGACTAAGCCTAGTGGCTGTCTCTGTGCATCAGCATTAATAGAATATTGTGCCCAGAGAGGATTACACTGATAATGTGTTTGATTGGCAGCACATGCTTTCAGTTGGGCCTCTGCGTGGCGAGTGAGTTATATTATCTATCGTGGGGCCATATGGTTGAACCCAGCTTGCATGGACCACTTATTTCGCGACGGAGAGACTTGATCCTTCATAGTACGTATACAGATACCAACACACAAACTCGATGACTTGTTGGACATACTCCTTTCTACTCTGCGACACTTTCCCTCTACAATTCTCAATGATCATGATCAGTCTTGACATTATCCTAAGAAATATATACCCTATACAAATTATTCATTGACAGAGTGTGAAATTTTGTTTTTCCGCTCCCTCACTATGTCGGTTAGTACTGGACAAATGTAATGTGTTATATTCATGACTATTCACATTCCTCTTGTTCCATCTATTAGTCCAGGGTGGACGAGATAATCACTGTCGGACTCAGTGCACCTGTCGCATAGCCGATCACTTCTAGACTGTTTTCAGTGGTGATGTTTCAGCGTCCGTCCCACAGTCCATCGTCTCAAGCATGACAGTACGCAGAGCGCAGCAAGTGCTGCTGCGCCTATAAATTCAATATAGATAGAGCAAACACAGATGAAATCCACCATAATGTTAATTAGTTACCGGTACAAAAACAGTACGAAGGAATAAATACTCACACCATCCTGATTAACTCTTACAAGCCTTTACCACTATGAGTCTTGTATTTCAGTAGCCCCATAACTCTGGAGACTCGCCTCCGTCTCTATTGACTCAAAATGTTTTAGCCGGTAGGATAACTGCACACCGAGATACGACTATTCTATGCTTTCTGACCATCAGTGGGGTAGTGTACGTCCAAGGTCACCAGATAGAACAAATGACAGAGACTAGCTAGGCGGTAGATTCTGCTACTAACATGTCAGAAAAATTTTAAACAACACATTCCGACAGCAATGAATAGAGATTAAAAATGGAATCACATTGAAACAATGCTCGTTTTCATCAAACACATCTAGTACATGCATACATATGCAAAAGACTTCACTTCTTCTCAAGATAGGCATCCATTCTTTACCACAGTAACTAGCAACTTAGCGACTTTGTGGATTTTAATGTTCGGTAATAATTGACACAGCATGAGGTGTCTGATCATGGCACGAAGAACAAGTACAACTGTGAAGACTTAAGGCGCGACTGAGAACTCGCTATACTGAGTACACTGAGGGACTCAACTATATGTTCAAGTGAACGTAATCATGCCTTGAAGAAACATCAGTTTCACCTGTTCACCGCGAGCCACTACTCATCTTGAAGATAGGGATAACCCATATACTGTCCACCAAAGAATTCCTGAAGTGGTAACCATATACTGTCACCAAAGCATATATCCTGATAGAAGTAAATTACGATGGAGATAACACATCCTAAACTTTCATTAAATCACACATGATATACGCACATAATCAAAATATAAAGACGTACATGGTGATTGTGAATCACAGCCAACATGTCAGAATTCCAAATAGGCTTTCAGCGAAAGCATACGATGTTTATTATTATCATGTAGCACCATAAGCACCATTGTAATACATGAAGCAGGAAATTAACTCGAATATTAAACACATCTATACAACCCTATAAGAGCCAATTGGACGCTCAACAAGTAAACGGCAGAATATACACAAACATATAATATTTACACTGCCCATCCTAACACTTGACGAGACCATCTTTCTGCTTAGGCACTCCAATAATTGGCCCATTAAAAATCAAGCAGTAAATATCTCTGTATTTCCCTGCTCCACCAAAGCATTCCCTGAAGGTGGGAACCCATATTAACTGCACCAAAGCATTCCTGAAGGTGACTAACCCGTATACTGTCATCCAAAGCATTACTTCGTGGTATCAGGATTAGAGTTATACCCCCATTTTATTCTTGGGTCACCAAAGCTATTGCTTCACAGTAAAGTGTGCCATTCAATACCCCTTGGCGCGTTTTGAGTACTTCACAGAAGACAATTACCTCTATGCGCAAGTGGTGCCAACTTGGTACCCTCAAATATGACGACCAAAATATATATATCCATAATACAGCCATACCATTTTCCTAACATTGAGTCTAAGAGATAGTCCCAGTCAAACTTACTATATACTGTCTGACCATAGACCAGCTATAATTCCTATGGAGTTTGTTATTATAACCCCCAGTTGAATAATCGATAAATTAAAACGGTTACGTAATGCACCATAAGAGTCGATTTCTACTCCTGGCAAGGATTAAGTACGGAGCTATATATGTCCCAGCATGTCCATATCTCTGTCATCGACTAATAAAGGACAACAGTTCCTGAATGTCTAGACACCAGAGTGGAGGCCTCGTACATTCACCAGTATTGACTCTACTTGTCACCCAATGCATTATCTTCTCTTGTACATTACAACAAAGGTAGGTAACCATAACCTCAACATATATTCTCACGTGATACTAGTCTGGTACACATCACAGTGGAAAGCGCGTAGGACAATCTTCGCTAAACAAGTTTGCTAGTAGGGAAATACTCCTGTGATTATTCCCATGGATACACACTTTACAAGCTTTTCGAACATGAGACTGAGTCTCTTCAAGAATAAACCACAATAAATCTGAATGGTTACTTGACTTCCACCTATATCCTGAGATTGCGTTAGTCGCCGCTAAATAGAGGTTTAATGTTATATAACTCCCAACATAGGAACCTGTCAATGACTCAAAATGCAATACTCCTGATTTAGCAGTGGACTAACCTCCACGAGTGTTTTCTATCCAAATCTACTATAATTATAGTACTGATACACGTTACTCACCCTGACGGAACGTGCGCATAGTTCTTGAAAGTTTGGGTATGGTGGTTTCATTAAACCACACACACGTGAAAATCTGCCCCCGACCCTAGAGAAGTTAATTATATTTGGAAATGCACACTGTCCAGTTTATGCACAAGTCACCTAATAACAATTTCCTGAAGAGTGGGCTACAAATTTGACCCTCAACATACATCAACTTTGGTCACCGAAATAAGCTTCATCCTACACTCTAAAGAGTCATGCCAGCAGGTTAAGAGTACGGATTAAATCCCCACATATACTGAACTGCGCACCTACACCTCGAAACTGTCACTATCACCTTGCATTTAATGGTAGAGGCCCCAACTAATACATCATGAGTAGCACTCAGGTGCACCACACGAAATTAGCAAGTTACCCCTCTGAGCTTGTCGGAAAACTCATAACATACCACAAAAACTGTAAAACACGGTGACTATACTGTCTCCAAAGCCATTGGCTTCTCAAATGTCCGTGTAACCCAGTACTTGTATTTCGGGTAACTTCCTAACTAGATACGATCTCGTCACAAAGCTTTTATCTTCCTATGATATACAAATTAATTCAAAGTGGTTATTGCATAAATGGAACCAAGGATCTTTACGTTCGGCCCTGGGAACGTCTAGTGCAAGCACTAACCAATTGTGTCTAAATGTTTCTAGGGAATTGAGAATCGTCCTCTAGTCATAGTAACACAACACACATTTTCGAGCACGCAATTGTTTTCATAGGATACAGGTTTGATTATTCACATCTGCCTTCTGAAAATCTCAATTGCAAACATTGCATTTATATCAAGAATGTGCAATTACATGTGACAGTGGTGACACATCAGCATGATTTCATGATCTCTGTTGGGTTGATGATAGTTAACCAGGTGTCGATCTAGTCGTTGTTTGCACGATGATTTAAATAACTCGCAGTCTCATGTTTCCTCAACACGATGTGTCATGCTGACAGAAAGGAGTGATGCTGTATGTGTGCAGAGTTGTCAAGCAAGATTGCCAACCATAATGAGTGTAGTGTTCATAGTGTTATAAGTATATCTTTACAGGTAATAAATGTGAAACGTTCGCATAGATACCTAAAGAGGTTTTATAAAAGAGCCAGACATCAAAAAGCTAAAGTCAGAAGGAGCTCCCTTCTAAGCGTCTAAACATCCAGCGCGTGAACACCCTAAATAGCCACCCTCTTTAGCGTTCCGAGGAATTGGTCTATGTAGAAAGGAATGGATCTCCTGGTTTCCCAGCAGTAGGTGGAGTACTTCAGTTGAGAGTGCAGTGTAAGAGTGCTAAGCGCGCCCTTATTGTCAATAGGCGTCCAAAGGTGTTGTTGGTTTGATGTCCCAATAATATGGCTGTGGGGGCCGAACTCTGGAGTTATAATGAAAACAATGCTAGCACTCACTACTGTAAATTACGCTGCGAGAAAAGAGCATCTCTGCCCCTAAACGGAAGCTCTAACCCTTACACTGCCATCTAATAAATGATGATCTCTAGTTCTTCTGAGCATGTGGTTGTGGATGGTCACTTCTGAGAGTGCAGGGTAGTTTGCAAAACTCTGTCTGAAGAGGCGTGTGGACACAGATCCCACCACGGTCTAAGAAATAAGGAGAACCAAGTATAGATTGGAACCTTAGCTGCAGCTTTGCATTTATTGCTGAAGAGTCTGAGATGTGATCAGGCATATGTACGAGGACACTTTGCCATAGACAGCACATGCTTCAGTGCTTGAGATTTATATCCCTGTAAGTTTTAACACTTCATGACTGAGAGTGGCCTTGATGGACAACAGAACCCACAACAACCATGACGTTTATCAACCATTCTTATTGACATGGCACTCTGCTTTCAAGTACCATTTTGTTCTTCGTATTATAGAAATATCATTCAAGCTACGATGAAATAATCATATATATGGCTTTTAATAGTATATTCAGAACTGATTGTGTATTCAATAATTGTCGGTTTTTATTATATTTTTTAGATCCCAGAGGAACAGGTCACTGTGACTCAGATTCCTGAAATGAAAAGCTGTTCTCCAGGACAGCCCAGTCTCTCTGAACTTGTAAAACCAGCAGTATGTGAATTGCCTAGCGCGGGAGGCTCTAATCCGTTCCTAGCCTAGGATCAACAGCGAAACCTGGAGGAGCTCCCTAACTCCTTATTGACATATGCTAAAACACGTCAGTCTGGACTCCATCTTAGATTTCAGTGGTAGTGGAAACTCATAGTGACTCACTCTGACCATCAGTGCAGTCCATGCTGAAGGATGCAGGAGATTTACTACTTCAGAATGACACTTCATTCAATAGTAAATATGTGTTCACACCAGTGATACAGAAGGCCGTACAAAACCTCCCTCCAGTCAGACTGGCACCAGTGAGACTGTACTGCTACAGCTGGGACCTACTGCAGGTGCTGAGCGGGAGGAAGAGATTCCAGTACAAACTGACACAAGTTGTAGTAGGGATGAACAACCAATAGAGTCAAACCAGAGGCGTGTCTAGAAGGACCTTAGATCATAACGGATCACTAAATTCCACTTGATCATTAAACTACATGTTGACTCTGTTGAGTAACTCAAGGAAAGCCATCAAACCAATCTAAAGAGAAATCAAATTTCATGGTCGAACATTACCACATGGTTAGCAGATGTTAATGCGGAGTGAAGCGAAATGCTTGTGCTTCTAGTTCGACCGTGTAGTAATATCTAACAAGTAAACTATACATTTCACAAACAACTACCTATATATATTAACACGTGTAAAGGAATGAATAAGAATATGACATATAAATATATGGATGAGTGATTGCCGTCGGCCATAGGCAAATGCAGCAGATGATAGAGTGCAATATTACATATGAGAGGAGTAATGTGGATATGTAAGCATATATAAAGTGGCTTTGTTTAAAGTGACTAGTGTATTTACATTTATTTCTCCAAGTTTTTATTATTAAAGTGGCTAGAGATTGAGTGAATATGTTGGCATCAAGCCACTCAATGTTATGATGAATGTTTAACAGTCTGAGGGCCTTGAGATAGAAGCTGTTTTCAAGTCTCTCCAGGTCCCAGCTTTGATGCACCTGTACTGACCTCTGTCCTTCTGGATTGATGTGCGGGGGTGAACAGAGCGGGTGGCTCGGTGTGTTTTGTTGTACTTGATGATCTTTTCGCGCTTCACCGTTCTATCTAGTCCAGACTCGGTGGCCAAGTAATTGCGTAATAATCAGGAACTAGCGCCTGCAAGCTTCTAGATCCCTCAGAGTGTTTAGTAATCATACCGGTGGGAGAGGGGCATTACTTCGTTGTCCCTATACCAACCGACGATGGCCTTTTTTTGGTTGTGGGAAGGGGTGGGTTGCAGAAGCAAGGTTAAGGTAGAGGTAGAGAGGAAAGCGTGTAGGTTGGACCACGTGAAAGCGGGAGAAGCTTAGTGGGGGTTGAGGTGCAGTTGTAAGCACGAGGAAGTCGTGGGGAGGGCCAAGGTGGGTGCTGAGTTATATAAGACTGTATCGAGCTGTGCATATGTATACACTCGCGCATAGAGAGAGCTTTTCCTTACTGCTTGAAGCTATGATTTGCATCGTTGTTGCGCACCTGTTGATGGAAATTGAGAGCATAGACTTGAAGGGACCCTTAGGAGGTTCGAAACCGCCTTTCGGGTGTCTCCTTTTGGTGCAGGCATGCCGAAAGACAGCCACGAATGTTCTGACTTTGATACACAGAGCACTCTCTTGAATATGAGAGGTTAGTCTTACGTATGCGAAACCAGTCCAAAGATCCCCAATAACTCCTTAGCCGACCCACAAATGGAGTAGGTCAATAAAAAAAGATGTGGTCAATGAAATAGCGCACAACATTATTAGAAGTCCGAGAGGCAATGGTGACATCATTGAGGACCTTTAAGGTTGCAGGACACGGTCCATAAGACCCTGAGCGGAAGACTACGAGATTGCCCACTACACCAGAGAGAACCAATACTATAGAGCATCAAGAAAGCCAGTGGGATTGATTTTATTGAACACTGATTTTTTTACCAACAGTCACTTTTTTCGATGAAACAAGGCCAATAAATAGAAATTGGACGTCTATTAACAGCTTGACCTGGCCCATGTAACATATAATTCGTAACCACCGTAACTACTGCCTTCCAAGCAATGGAACCTCCCCAGAAGGAGAGAAAGCGTCAGAGATAGGCTTTCGCGAGTCAGGGTAGTCTGTGATTCTGATTAGGGGCCAATAGGGCTTTCGATTGGGTGGCAGTCTGTAAAGAGTTTCGGTGGGTGTGGATATAGGGGTGGTGCATTTCAGGCAACCCTTAAAAGAAGGACAGGTCCTTAAAACCATCTGAACCCAGTGTTTTTTTGGGGGTTCAAAGTTTCAGGAGCTCCTTTAGGCAGATCGACTAATTATTGAGATTGAGGAGATAAGGATGTTGGTAGGGGCAAGGAAGCATAGGCAGAGTCAAATAGGAATCCTGACTCATGAAGTGGTGATATAATTTTTAAAAGCTCAGCCATTGTGCTCCTGGTCAGTACCAACCACAGCAATCCAACATGAAGGGACATGAGCAGCTGTCTTTAACTGTTTCCAGAACTTCTTGGGTTCACCCAGGTGATCAAGCGAGAAAAGCCTCGACCTCCTTCAAAGTAAAACTAACTGTGGCCTTACCTAGATAGTGTCCTTCTTGAAGCTACGACTCTATTTCTCATTTGCCTCCTTGAGGTTGAAGCTGAACGAGAGCCAAGTCAGCCTGAGTTGCCGGGTCGAGTGTATGTGCACTGTCCTCGATGCCTACCTTTCGCCAAAATCTGGCAATTATTTGTACTGTGCCTGTAAAGCCTCTGCCAGATATCACTATGAAACCAGGGGCTGAACCAGTTTTTTATTCAACATTTTCTTTATCGGGGCCGCGCTGTTTTTGGGTTAACGATAGGCCAAAAGGCAATGAAAGGACTCTCAGACCATGAGAAACAAGATTCTCTGGTCTGATGAAACCAAGGTTGAACTCTTTGGACTGAATGCCAAGCGTCACGTCTGGAGGAAACCAGGCACCGCTCATCACCTGACCAATACTATACCTACGTCAAAGCATGGTGGTGGCAGTATCATGCTGTGGGGATGTTTTTCCACGGCAGGGACTGGGAGACTAGTCTGGATCGAGGGAAAGATGAATGGMGCAAAGTACAGAGAGGTCCTTGATGCAAATCTGCTCAGGACCTCAGACTAGGGTGAAGGTTCACCTTCAACAAGACAACGACCCTAAGCACACAGCCAAGACAACGCAGGAGTGACTTCGGCACAAGTCTCTGAATGTCCTTGAGTGGCCCATCCAGAGCCTGCACTTGAACCTGATCAAACATCTCTGGAGAGACCTGAAAATAGCTGTGCGGTGACGCTCGCCATCCAACCTAACAGAGCTTGAGAGGATCTGCAGAGAAGAATGTGAGAAACACCCCAAATACAGGTGCCAACCTTGTAGCGCCATACCCAAGAAGGCTGTAATTGCTGCCAAAGGCGCATCAACAAAGTACTGAGTAAAGGGTCTGAATACATATGTAAATGTAATATTTACGTTTTTGGTTCGTTATTATGGGGTATYGTGTGTAGATTGATGAGGGGGAAAAAAATATTTTATACATTTTAGAAAAAGAATGGAACATAACAAAATGTGGAAAAAATCAAGGTGTCTGAATACTTTCCAAATGTCATTGAAAGTACCAAATCAGGATGTTATATCTGTTTGTAACATATGATCATAAAAAGTCAGCTTCCAAACCCAAAAGTCAGATGGCCTATATAATAACCAAATTGTATGTTTAGTCCCGATTCAGCCTTTAAGGTCTATTTGTCATGTTTGAWTATAGGAAGTCAGCATTTCTCATTGGTGTTGATTTCAGCCTGCCCAATTTGTGATGGTAAATCCCTATTAAAATATATTGGCAATGGACAGTGTCCAATTGCAGTATAACATGTTGACAATGGAAATATATAAAATGTGTAATGGACACTGTCCGTTAGCAATATATTACATTGGGCAATTACCATCACGAATTGGACATTGCTGAAACGCACAATTGTCTGGGCCGTTGAACTCTGGACAGCCAAGCAGAGCTAGTTCTTCCTGTCCCTCGCTCGTTGGTGTTAATTTCAGCATGTCCATTTCGTGATGGGAAATCCCTTTTCAAATATATTGGCAATGGACACTGTCCAATTGCAGTATGAAATGTTGGCACTGGCAATATWTCATATGGCCGATGGACACTTTCCATTATCAATGTATTACAATGGGCATTTTCCATCACAAATTAGACATGCTGTTACATTCCTGAAATGCCCAATTATCTGGCAGTGAATTTGGTTCCTCTCCCTCACTTGTTGGTGTTGATTTCAGCCTGTCCATTTGGTGATGGTAAATCAATGCTTAACCTCTCTAGGGTATGTGGGGCGTCCCACCTCATCAACAGCCAGTGATACTGCAGGGCGCCATATTCAAAACAACAGAAATCCCATAATTTAAATTCCTCAAACATACAAGTATTTTACACCATTTTAAAGCTACACTTGTTGTAAATCCAGCCAAAGTGTCCG
>NW_019943153.1:128364-145654 GCF_002910315.2 Salvelinus sp. IW2-2015
TTTTCAAAAAGTTTTACGACGAAAGCACACCAAACGATTATGTAAGGTATGAGCCAAGTCACAGAAAAAGACAGCCATGTTTCCAGCTAAAGAGAGCATTAACAAAAAGCAGAAATAGAGATAAAATGAATCACTAACCTTTAATAATCTTCATCAGATGACACTCATAGGACTTCATGTTACACAATACATGTATTTAATGTGCGTAAAGTTCATATTTATATCCAAAAATCTGAGTTTAGGCAAGACGCTACTGTATCACTTGGCAAAAAGCCTGAGAAAATGCATAGCGCACATTAAAATGAATGACTATGAAAATTACTATAAAATCAAACTTTCATTAAATCACACATGAAAGAAATCAAATTAAAGCTACACTGGTTGTGAATACAGCCAACATGTCAGAATTCAATAGGCTTTTCGGCGAAAGCTACGATGTTATTATCTGAGCATAGCACCATTGTAAACAAAATTGATAAAACATTTCAACCCTGCAGGAGCGACACAAAACGCAGAATAAAAAATATAATTCATGCCTTACCTTTGACGAGCTTCTGTTGTTGCATCCAATATGTCCCATAAAATCACAAATGGTCCTTCTGTTCGATTAATTCCGTCATGTATGCCAAAATGTCCATTTATTTTGGCGCGTTGATCCAGAAAAACACCGGTTCCAACTTGCTCAAATATGACGACAAAATATATCAAAGTTACCTTTAAACTTTGCCAAAAAAGTCAAACTACTTATGTAATACAGCTTTAGGTATTTTTTAACGTTAATAATCGATAAATGAAGACGGTGATATTGTGTTCAATACAGATTAAAACGATATGTAGCATGCCTTCTGTTGATTGAAACGCATGTCTAGGACACCAGGAGTGCCTCGACTTCAAGATGGCCGTATTCTTTCATTACACAAAAGAATAACCTCAACCTATTTCTCACGACTGTTGACTCCAGTGGAAGCCGTAGGAACTGCAAACAAGTTGCTTAGAAATCTGGTTTCCCAATGAAAATCATTGAAAGACTGTGACCTCAAAAAAAATAGATCTGAATGGTTTGTGCTGGGGGTTTCGCCTGCTAATAAGCACTTATTTCTCATTTGCCTGAACGAGAGCCAGTCAGCCTGAGTATGCGTGTGCCGAGCCTTTCGCCAAATGGAATTCTTGAGGTGGAGAACTCTGCCAGATCACTATGAAACCAGGGGCTGAACCAGTTTTTWATTCACATTTTCTTTATGGGCGCGTGTTTGTTAACGATACCACTGAAAATATAAAAAAAGGTCCAAGCGTCTTTGACAGAGCTGATTATATACCAATTTACAGAGGTCAGATCATGAAGGAAGACTTGCTCATTAAAGTTTTTTTAGCAAGCGTCTATGACAAATCAGGACAGGTCGTTTCACTGAGCAGCCATTACAAACACAGGCTGTAAAACAGTGATCACTAAGTTCATTACAGAAACACCAGACTGATACCTATCAGGATTATTTGTGAGGATAACATCGAGGAGAGTAGCCTTTTCTGGGTGTTTGGAGTCATACCTTGTGGGATTGGTGATAATCAGAGAAATATTTAGGGAGTCCCGTTGCTTTAGGACCTGGTCAGGTGGTTTAAGCATGTCCCAGTTTAGGTCACCAAGCAGGACAAATTCAGACATAGTGTAAGGGGCCAGGAAAGAGCTTAGGGCAGATAGGGTACAGGCCGGTGCTGATGGAGGACGATAGCACCCAGCAACAGTCACCAAAAGCTATTTGAAAGTTGAATGTGTATAACCAGCAAATTAAATTGTTTGGGGACAGACTTGGTGGAGACATCTGGTGGAGACATCTGAGCACTGAAGGTGATCCTTGGTAAAGATTGCCACTCCACCACCTTTGGAAGATCTGTCTTGCTGAAAAAGGTTATAACCAGAAAGGTTAACATCAGTATTCAAAACACTCTTTCTTAACCACGTCTCAGTAATGACCAACACATCTGGATYGGAGCTGTGAACCCACACTTTCAATTGATACATTTTAGGTAATAAGCTTCTAGTGTTAACGTGCAGAAAACCCAGGCTTTTACGAGAGCAGAAATCAGTGAAGCAGATATCAGAGCAGAAATCAGAATTGGGACTAGCAACAGTAGATGGGCCAGGGGTGTACATGCACATTTCCGATTATCATCAGTAGTAATACAATCAGGGCACTGCAGAGGACAGGGAGAGCTCTGCAGTGCTGATTTATAACATTTGAATGTGCATCAGATGGCAACAAGATCATATTGTACAGCAATTTCATCAGGTATCATGAATACAAAGCCGGCGAGAGGTGGTTAGAATAGGATGGGAGGCCAAGAGTCCGTGTAACCAATAGAGAGTCAGAGTCCYGAGTGTGGGAACAAACATAGTGTCCCACGGTTGGGTAAACACGCAAGTTCATTGTCAACACAGCACGCAGGAGTCATGAGGCAAATKGCAKAAAGCACAAGAGAAAAATATAACAACTTGGGGCTAGCCATTGTGAATTCAGAGTCACTCGCCCCAACAGTGCGTGTGTGCTGGAGGAGAGTGAAAGCTGGGGGGAGGGAGTGTGGCGGAGGTACTTTCACCAGACAGGGGGAGACAGGCCAGGAAAGACAGTGAACAGATCACCAGGTGGAATCCAAGCAGCAGTGCARCAGGCAACGGTCACACTCACTTGGGAGAAGCTTTTTTCGGRAGGCAGATTCCTTGTAGAAAATCCCAGCTAGCTAGYTAACATAGCTAGCAAGTCTCTGTCCGTCTTTTCCACGTGGAAAAKGAGGTCSTTAGCKAGCTATATCTTTTCAGTATCGACGAATGGTCCTTTACGACGTCCCAACAAAGTTGTCCTGTGGCTGGTGTATTTTGGGGATTCGGAGGAGGATATCTGTGAACAGATGGAGGGGGTTCAAAGACCTCTGCATTTGGGTGGGGGAGGGGGGGTGGCTGTGAAACTCTCCTGCCATTGTTGGGCTCAAGAGTTCACACCTCTCCCTTCACACTTCAGTGCTAATTTCAGTCAGATTCGTTCCTAGCAGCTTGGTAACTTAGTAGCCTTATTTATTAAGCTTTATATAACAAAATTACCTAGAGATTATTGTCTCTTACTTTTTGGCTTCAGAAAGTAGGTTCAGACTGAACAGTACTCACTCAGTTTTGTGTTGGATGGTATTTCCAGGATCTGTTTCTTCTGCAGGTTTTGGCTTGTTAGAAGTTTTTTTCTTGACAATCCTTGCTAGTCCATTCAGGGTATTTTGTCCAAAATCAAGGTTTTAGGTTTGGAATTGTGATTGTGATTTGGAATGGTTTTGACGCTGAGGTTAGTACACTGTATAAGTCCTTGCAAGAAAATTCAAGTTTATCAACATTTATCCAACTCTAATTGTATATTTTTGCAGAAGAAGTCAGGAGCCCATGCTCTGTGTCTATTCACTCTCTCTGCTGTAATCACTGCCTGTCACGGCCGATGCTGGAARAAGTGGACCAAGGTGCAGCATGGTGWGCGTACATATTCCTTTTTATTTGAATGTCGCCAACAAAACAATAAACAATACAAAACGASCGTGAAGCTTATGGCTATGACGCCTCTAACAAAGTTAACTACCCACTCCGAAAGGAGGGAAAAGGGCTACCTAAGTATGGTTTCCAATCAGAGACAACGATGGACAGCTGTCCCTGATTGAGAACCATACCCGGCCAAAACATAGAAAYACAAAATCATAGAAAACAAAACATAGAATGCCCACCCCAAATCACACCCTGACCAAACCAAAGAGAAATAAAAAGGATCTCTAAGGTCAGGGTGTGACACTACCAAAAGTAACAGTTAGACAAGTAGACAATATTGACCTGTGATATAGTAAGAACACTACTCTTCTAACGAGTTCTACTGGAAGAGAGACCAGAACACTACTCCTCTACAGAGTTCTACTGGGAAGAGGACAGAACACTACTCTCTAACCAGAGTTCTACTGGGAAGGAGACCAGAACTACTACTCTCTAACCAGAGTTCTACTGGGAAAGAGACCAGAAACACTACTCTTACCAGAGTTCTACTGGGAAGAGAGACCAGAACACTACTCCTCTAACCAGAGTTCTACTGGGAAGAGAGACCAGAACACTACTCCTGTAACCAGAGTTCTACTGGGAAGAGAGACCAGAACACTACTCCTCTAACCAGAGTTCACTGGGAAGAGCGCAGAACATTACTCCTCTAACCCGAGTTCTACTGGGAAGAGAGACCAGAACTACTCCTCTAACCAGAGTTCTACTGGGAAGAGAGACCAGAACATACTCCTCTAACCGAGTTCTACTGGGAGAGAGACCAGAACACTACTCCTCTAACCCGAGTTCTACTGGGAAGAGAGACCAGAACATTACTCCTCTAACCAGAGTTTACTGGGAAGAGAGACCAGAAACTACTCCTCTAACCAGAGTTCTACTGGGAAGAGAGACCAGAACATTACTCCTCTACAAGAGTTCTACTGGGAAGAGAGACCAGAACTCCTCTCCTCCTCCTCCTCTCCTCCTCCACCTCCTCCTTTGTCCTCTACCTCCTCCTCTACCCTCCTCTCTACTTTGTCCTCTACCTCCCACTCCTCCTCTACCTCCTCCCCATCTGTGTCTCCCACTGTCCCACTAGGTGAGTCAGTAGCCCTAACAACATCAATCCACAACGTGTTTGACAGGTACAGGTATGTGTGGGAGCGTTGTATAGGTAGGGCTACCTTTCCACTGAAGCATCACAATCTACCCTCCTCTTCCTCGGATGCAAGAGCTACATTCCAGGTGTTCGTTTCAGACAAAGAAACTCCTGTTTGGCACCATGCAGTTAAAATGGTTTGGAAATACTGGAAGAGTTGGACAAATTTTATTTAACTTTTATTGAACTAGGCAAGTCAGTTAAGAACAAATTCTTATTTAACAATGACGGCCTACCAAAGGCAAAAGGCTCCTGCGGGACGGGGGTTGGGATTAAAAATAAATAATAATACAATACAAGGATATGACTCAATGTTTGATGGTCTTTGATGGACAGCTAGAGCAACATTACAACCTTGATTGGCTGATTTACCGAGTTACTGTGAGCAGACATCGTTTTATGAGGATGTCCTCCCTGACTGACGTACTTGTAACTTTCATTTCAACTCCCTCAATGAACTGGGTTTCACTAAATGCGTTGACATCAACGTGTGCGTGTATATTTTCTGGCAGGGGAGACATCTTCATCACAAAAGAGGTTCACCCAAGGCGAGGCTTGGCCATTACACTCTGCCAGTGCTGCCCTGAGAATAACAAATACATTATAAATAATGACAAAAGGACATTTACTGAAGGACATGTGGTGTGCTTGCTAGTCTGAAGTACTTCTGGATGTAAAATAGTAAGTAGTCAGTGGCAGTGACACAGCAGTAAGTAGTAAGTAGTGTAGTATTAGTTAGTAAGTTAGTAGTAATGGTAGTAGAAGTGTAGTAGTAATGGTAGTGGTAAGTAATGGTAGTTTAGTAATGGTAGTGACGAAGTAGTAAGTATGGTAAGAAGTAGTAGTAAGGGTAGTAGTAGTAGTATGGTAGTGGTAGTAATGGTAGTAGTAGTAATGGTAGTGTTAGTAATGGTAGTAGAAGTAGCAGTAGTAATAATGGTAGAAGTAAGTAGTGTGATAGTAGTAGTAGTAGTAGTAATGGTAGTGATAGTATTATGGTAGTGAGTAGTAATTGGTAAGTAAGTAATGTGTAGTAAGTAAGTAGTCAAGTAGTAGTAGTAGTAGTAAGTAGTGGTAGTGAGTCGTGATAGTATAGTAATGGTAGTAGTAGTGATAGTAGTAGTAATGGTAGTGATAGTAAATATGTGTTGATGTAGTAGGTAGTAGTAGTAGATGTAGAGTAGTAGTAGGTAGTAGAGTATAATAATGGTATGGTAGTAATGGTAGTGATAGTAGTAGTAGTAGTAATCGGTAGAAGTTAGTAGAAGGCGTAGTAGTAGTATACATGGGTAAGTGGTAGAGTAGTAGTAGTAGGTAGTAGTAGTAGTAATAATGGTAGTTGTAATGGTAGTGATAGTAGTTCGTAATGGTAGAAGTAGTTAAGTAAGTGTAGTGTAGTAGCTAATAATGTAGTGGTATAATGGTAGTGGTAGTAAATGGTAGTGATAGTAGTAGTAAGGGTAGTAGTAGTAGTAATAATGGTAGTGGTAGTAATGGTAGTGATAGTAGTAGTAAGGGTAGTAGTAGTAATAATGGTAGTGGTAGTAGTAATAATGGYAGTGGTAATAATGGTAGTGGTAGTAGTAGTAGTAACTAATCTGAACCTTTACACCTGGATCATCACAGCTAGCTGCAATACGAGTGGCTACTCCTGGCTAACGTCTCTGTCCCGAAACAAGCACCAGTTAGCCTTGAGCTATCTCCCGGCTAGCCGAAGAGGTCCACCAGCCAATTATGGGGCTACAACACCTCTTTTGCCATTTGGCCTGAACCCTTTACTGCCGACACGGAGCCCCGCCGATCCATCACAACAGGTCTGCCGACATAATCGTCCGAGGTGGTTACCACAGGCTCTTCCGTTGCGATGTCGCTGGAGGCCCATCTGCTTACCCCGGTCCGCTAGCTGTCTGAATCGCCGTGTCTCCAGCTCGCCTAGTGTAGTAGCGACTACTGAATCATCTATTGCTACTCATTGGACTCATTGTCTATTGCTGTTTTGGTTTGTGATTATTGTCCTATTTCACTGTAGAGCCACCAGCCCTGCCCAATATGCCTTAGATAGCCCTTTCGTTCCACCCCCCATACATGTGGTGACCTCACCTGGCTTAACTGGTGCCTCCAGAGACAAAACCTCTCTCATCGCCAGTCAATGCCTAGGTTTACTACCATACCCTTGTCTGTACATTATGCATTGAATCTATTCTTCCACCCTCAGAAATCAGCTTCTTTTACTCTCTGTTCCGAACGCACTTGACGACCAGTTCTTATAGCCTTTAGCCATACCTTTATTCTACTTTTTCTGTTCCTCTGGTGATGTAGAGGTTAACCCAGGCCCTGCAGCCCCCAGCACCACTCCCATTCCTCGGGAGCTCTCATTTGTTGACTTCTGTAACCGTAAAAGCCTTGGTTTCATGCATGTTATTAACAATAGAAGCCTCCTCCCTAAGTTTGTTTTATTCACTGCTTTATCAGACTCTGCCAACCCTGATGTCCTAGCCGTGTCTGAATCCTGGCTTAGGAAGGCCACCAAAAATCCTGAAATTTCCATCCCCAACTACAACATTTTCCAACAAGATAGAACTGCCAACGGAGGCGGAGTTGAAATCTACTGCAGGCAATCTACTGCAGGCAAAGATTGCCTGCAGAGTTCTGTATTACTATCCAGGTCTGTACCCAAACAATTCGAGTTAAAAAAAATGCAACTTTCCAGAAAAAAGTCTCTCACCGTTGCCGCTTGTTATAGACCCCCCCTCAGCCCCCAGCTATGCCCTAGACACCATATGTGAATTGATTGCCCCCCATCTATCTTCAGAGTTCATACTGATATGGTGACCTACACTGGGATATGCTTAACACCCCGGCCGTCCTACAATCTAAACTAGATGCCCTCAATCTCACACAAATTATCAAGGAACCTACCAGGTATAACCCTAAATCCGTAACCATGGGTACCCTCTTAGATATCATCCTGACTAACTCGCCCTCTAAATACACCTTTGCTGTCTTCAACCAGGATCAGCGATCACTGCCTCATTGCCTGCATCCGTAATGGGTCCGCGGTCAAACGACCACCCCTCATCACTGTCAAGCGCTCCCTAAAACACTTCAGCGAGCAGGCCTTTTTAATCGACCTGGCCCGGGTATGGTGGAAGGATATTGACCTCATTCCGTCAGTAGAGGATGCCTGGTTGCTCTTTAAAAGTGTTTTCCTCACCATCTTAAATAAGCATGCCCCATTCAAAAAAATGGAAAACTTGGAACAGATGTAGTTCTTGGTTCACCCCAGACTTGACTGATCAGCACAAAAACATCCTGTGGTGTTCTGCATTAGCATCGAATAGCCCCCGCAATATGAAACTTTTCAGGGAAGTCAGGAACCAATATACAGTCAGTTAGGAAAGGTAAGGCTAGCTTTTTCAAACAGAAATTTGCATCCTGTAGCACTAATTCCAAAAAGTTTTGGGACACTGTAAAGTCCATGGAGAATAAGAGCACCTCCTCCCAGCAGCCCAAGTCCAGATAGCTGATGTTCTGAAAGAGCTGCAAAATCTGGATCCCTACAAATCAGCCGGGCTAGACAATCTGGACCCTCTCTGTCTAAAACTATCTGCCGAAAATKGTTGCAACCCCTATTACTAGCCTGTTCAAACTCTCTTTCGTATCGTCTGAGATCCACAAAGATTGGAAAGCTGCCGCGGTCATCCCCCTCTTCAATCGGGGAGACACTCTAGACCCAAACTGCTACAGACCTATATATTTCCTACCCTGCCTTTCTAAGGTCTTTGAAAGCCAAGTTAACAAACAGATCACCAACCATTTCCAATCCCAACGTACYTTCCTCACTATGCAATCTTGTTTCTGAGCTGGTCATGGGTGCACCTCAACCACGCTCAAGGTCCTAAACAATTCATAACCGTCATTGATGAAAGACAGTACTGTGCAGCTGTCTTTCATCGACCTGGCCAAGGCTTTCGACTCTGTCAATCACCACATTCTTATCGGAAGACTCAATAGCCTTGGTTTCTCAAATGACTGCCTTGCCTGGTTCAACTACTTCTCAGATAGAGTTCAGTGTGTCAAATCGAAGGACCTCTGGCAGTCTCTATGGGGGTGCCACAGGGTTCAATTCTATTGTTTGTACAGATGAACGCAGTACCTTCAGACGTTTGGAAATTGCTCCCAAGGATGAACCAGACTTGTTGTATCATACAGGGTGTATTTGTAAAAGAGACCTCGGTCCCAATATGCCTTCCCTGGTACACACACATTATACACTACCGGTCAAAAGAACACCTACTCATTCAATTTTTTTTTACTGTTTTCTACATTGTAGAATAATAGTGAAGACATCAACACTATGAAATAACACATATGGAATCATGTAGTAAACTAAAAAAGTGTTAAACAAAATCTAAATATATTTAATATTTGAGATTCTTCAAATAGGCACCCTTTGCCTCCGCCAATCCCACCACCTGGAGCCAGCAACTCGTGTGGGTGGAATACGCCTGTAACACCCTTCCCTGCTCAGCCACTGGTCTCTCGCCCTTCGAGAGTTCCTTGGGATATCAGCTCTTCCCTGAGCAAGAAGAAGAAGTCAGCATGCCCAGATGTTCATCCGTCGCTGTCCCTGGAAAAGAGCCCGGGCCGCTCTTTTGAAGACTACATCCAGTATCGGCGACAAGCGGATCGACACGGGACCCCTGCTACCCGCTATCGACTCGGGCAGAGGGTATGGCTTTCCACTCGGGACCTCCGGGTGGAGTTCCATAAACTTTCCCTCCATTTCATCGGCCCTTTCCCCATCTCTAAAATCCTTAGCCCCTCTTTTGTTCGTCTTCTGTTGCCCCGTACCCTCCGTATCCATCCTATGTTTCAGGTGTCCAAGATAAAACCTCTGTCTCAATGTCCTTTGTTTTCTGCTTCCAGGTGGCGCCCCTGGGGGGGGGGGGGGGGGGCACTGTCACACACTGATCGGTTTCACCTGTCTTTGTGCTTGTCTCCACCCCCCTCCAGGTGTCGCCCATCTTCTCCATTATCCCCTGTGCATTTATATCTGTGTTCTGTTTGTCAGTTGCCAGTTTGTCTTGTCTTCCCGTTTCTCAAGTGTTTGTTTCCTAGTTTTCCAGGTTCTGACCATTCTCCCTGCCTGCCGTCCTGTACTTGCCTGACTCTGACCTGATTACAAACCTTTGCCTATCCTCAACCTGCCCTTTGCCCCGTGTTATAATAAATGATTGAGAACTGTACTATCCACCTCCTGTGTCTGTATCTAGGTCATATACTGAGTCGTGAATGCTTCACAGAGTTCAAGTAACAGACACATCACAACATCAACTGTTCAGAGGATACTGCGTGAATCAGGCCTTCATGGTTGAATTGCTGCAAAGAAACCACTACACCAATAATAAKAAGAAACACAAGCATTAGACAGGTGGAAATTTGTCCTTCGGTCTGGAGTCCAAATTTGAGATTTTTGGTTCCAACCACCATGTCTTTGTGAGACGCGGTGTGGGTGAACGGATGATCTCTGCATGTGTATTTTCCACTTTTGAGCATGGAGGAGGAGTTGTGATGGTGCTTTGCTGGTGACACTGCCTGTGATTTGTTTAGAATTCAAGGCACACTTAACCAGCATGACTACCACAGCATTCTGCAGCGATACGCCATCCCATCTGGTTTGTGTGGGACAATTATTTGTTTTTCAACAGGACAATGACCCAACACACCTCCAGGCTGTGTAAGGAATATTTTTCCAAGAAGGACAGTGATGGAGTGCTGCATCAGGTGACCTGGCCTCCACAATCCCCCGACCTCAACCAAATTGAGATGGTTTGGGATGAGTCGGACCGCAGAGTGAAGGAAAAGCAGCCAACAAGTGCTCAGCATATGTGGGAACTCCTTCAAGACTGTTGGAAAAAGTGAAGACATCAAAACTATGAAATAACACATATGGAGTAACCAAAAAAGTGTTAAACAAATCAAAATATATTATTATTTGAGATTCTTCAAAGTAGCCACTCTTTGCCTTGATGACAGCTTTGCACTCTCTTGCCATTTTCTCAACCAGCTTCATTAGGTAGCCACTTGTAATGCATTTCAATTAACAGATGTGCCTTGTTAAAAGTTCATTTGTGGAATTTCTTTCCTTCTTAATGCCTTTTAGTCAATCATTTGTGTTGTGACAAGGTAAGGGTGGTATATAGAAGAACGCACTGAACAAAAATTAAAWGCAACATGTAAAGTGTTGGTCCCATGTTTCATGAGCTGAAATAAAAGATYSCWGAAATRTTCCATACACACAAAAAGCTGATTTCGCTTGCTGATTAAACAGCATGATCATTACACCTTGTGCTGGGGACAACAAAAGGCCACTCTAAAATGTGCAGTTTTGTTAAACAATACAATGCCACAGATGTCTCAAGTTTTGAGGGAGCGTGCAATTGCCATGCTTACTACAGGAATGTCCACCACAGCTGTTGCCAGAAAACTAAAAGTTAATTTCTCTACCATAAGCCACCTCCAATGTCGTTTTAGAGAATTTGGCAGTAAGTCCAACCGGCCTCCCAACCGCATGCATCGTGTGGCGGTTTGCTGAAGTCAACGTTGTGAACAGAGTGCCCCATGGTGGAGGTGGGGTTATGGTATGGGCAGGCATATGCTACGGACAATGAACACAATTGCATTTTATAGATGGCAATTTGATGCACAGAGATACCGTGATGAGATCCTGAGGTCCATTGTCGTGCCATTCATCCGCCACCATCACCTCATGTTTCAGGATGATAATGCATGACCCCATGTCACAAGGATCTGTGAACAATTCCTGGAAGCTGAAAATGTTCTAGTTCTTCCATGGCCTGCATACTCACCAGACATGTCACCCATTGAGCATGTTAGGGATGCTCTGGATAGACGTGTACGACAGCGTGTTCCGGTTCCTGCCAATATCCAGCAACTTCACACAGACATTAAAGTGGAGTAGGACAACATTCCCCAGGCCACAATCAACAGCCTGTGTCCCGATTCAGGAAACTAGGCGTATGTCGCAAGTCACGACTTCACAGGAGAGCCATTTGAACGTTAAAAATATATATTTTTGGCAGAAATGCCTTCTCAAACATGTGAACATGTGAACTTTCATGTGCCTTAATAACAAACTCGTATGCCATCTGTACATATGAATACAATTGTTGAATAACGAGCCTTGTTGGTTAAGGCTAGCGCTGTCGACAACTTCCGGTTAAATTGGAGTGTGCGCAATTCAAATAAATAATCCCAAAAATGATGGATATTAAACATTTTATATCGGTTAAAAGCGTCTTTTATCGATTAAAAGCTTAAATTCTTGTTAATCTAACTGCACTGTCAGATTTACAATAGGCTTTACAGAGAAAGCATACAATGAGATTGTTGGAGGACGGCGCCGCACATCAACATATTTTTCAACCAGCACAGGCTTCATAAAATCACAAATAGCGATTAAATGTTCACTTACTTTTTGAAAATATTTCTCTGATTTGCAATCCAAAGGGTCCCAGCTACAACATGTATGGTCGTTTTGTTAGATAAAATCCTTTGAAAATCTGAAAACGTAGCTAGCTAACGCTAGACTATCTTCCCTGTATACATCAACATGCATCATGGACGCRTCTCCCTGTCAGGAATGCCATGCCACGGTTGCCCTTAGTTTGAAGATGTAATCCAGAGACAGKTGTGTTCTCCATCTCTTTAGCTATCAGACTCTAATTCCACTGATTTCAAAACTTGATCCTCCAGAAAGTGTAGAGCAACACTTACTCATGCAGCTCCACTACACAATACATTTTTTTTATTAAGCAGTGTTCGACAGGATTACCAACACAGACTGACGAGCTCAAATAGACAGAAGCCCTCTATACCAATCCGAACTCCTCTCTCGGCATGTCCAGTCCACTCATTATCTCAGCCAATCATGGCTAGAGGGAAGGTTGCTGWCTTTTTCTGTGGATTAACCAACAAGGCTCATAATTTAACAATTTTATTCGTATTTACAGATGGCATACAATTTTGTTATTAAAAACGTATTATGGCTGCAATCCCGTTAACGGGATGATATGACAACAGCCAGTGAAAGTGCAGGGCGCCAAATTCAAACAACAGAAATCATAATTAAAATTTCTCAGACATACATGTGTCTTATACCATTTTAAAAGGTAATCTTGTTGTTAATCCCACCAAAGTGTCCAATTTCAAATATGCTTTTCAGCGAAAGCACTACAAACAATTATGTTAGGTCACACCAAACCACAATAAGCACAGCCATTTTTCCAGCGAAAGATAGCAGTCACAAAAAGCAGAAATATATCTAAAATGAATCACTAACCTTTGATGATCTTCATCAGATGACACTCATAGGACTTCATGTTACACAATACATGCATGTTTTGTTTGATAAAGTTCATATTTATATAAAAAAATATGAGTTTACATTGGCGCGTTAGATTCACTAGTTGCAAAAACATCAAGTGTTTTTGCATAGCCACATCATTTCAACAGGAATACTCATCATAAATGTAGATGATAATACAAGTTATACACATGGAATTATAGATATACCTCTCCTTAATGCAACCGCTGTGTCAGATTTCAAAAAAACTTTACAGAAAAAGCAAACCATGCAATAATCTGAGACGGAGCTCAGAACAAGAGTCAAATTAGCCGCCATGTTGGAGTCAACAGAAACCAGAAATTACATGATAAATATTCCCTTACCTTACGAAATGTCCAAAAGTTCCGTAACAGTCMGTAGAAACATKTYAAACGATGTAYTGAATCAATCTTTAGAATGTTGTYAACATACATCTTGAATAACGTTCCAACCGGAGAATTASATTGACTTCAGATGAGCGRTGGAACGGAGSTSCYYCTCACGTGAACGCGCGTGGTCAAAGCATGGTCAGCTCATGGCAGTGGTGACTCATTCCTGTCTCCTTCGGCCCCCCTTCACAGTAGAGTCATCAGGAAAAGTTCTATTGACTGTTGATATCTAGTGGAAGCCGTAGGAAGTGAAAACTCATCCATATCTCGCTGTAATTTCAATGAGAGCTTGGTTGAAAATCTACCAGCCTCAGAAAAAATCCAAACAGGAAGTGGAACTTCTCAGGTTTTTGCCTGCCATATGAGTTTTGTTATACTCACAGACATAACTCAAACAGTTTTAGAAACTTCAGAGTGTTTTCTATCCAATACTAATAATACTATGCATGTATTAGCAACTATGACTGAGGAGCAGGCCGTTTACTCTGGGCACCTCTGTGCACCTTTCATCCAAGCTACTCAATACTGCCCCTGCAGCCATAAGAAGTTTTAAGGCACATAAAAGGTCACATGTTCAAGAAGACATTTCTGCCAAAAAACTCATTTTGACTTAAAAAAAACGTCTCTCCTGTGAAGTCGTGACTTGCGACATACGCCTAGTTTCCTGAATCGGGTCACATAGAGCTACTGTCACTGCTCTCGTTCTACCTCCCCTGATATAGAGGTAATGTCACTGCTCCTGTTCTACCTCCCCTACCTCATCCTCTGCCTCCTGCTCCTTTACCTCTACTTCCTCTTATACCTCCTCCACCATCTCCTCCTCCTCTACCTCCTGCTCCTTTACCTCCTCTTCTACCTCCTCCTGTACCTCCTCCTCTACATCCTACTTTACCTCCTCCTCTACCTCCTTACCCCCTCTACATCCTCCTCTACCTCCTGTATCTCCTGCTCCTGTACCTCCTCCTCTACATCCTACTTTACCTCCTCCTCTACCTCCTTACCCCCTCTACATCCTCCTCTACCTCCTGTATCTCCTGCTCCTCTACCTCCTCCTCTACATCCTACTTTACCTCCTCCTCTACCTCCTTACCCCCTCTACATCCTCCTCTACCTCCTGTATCTCCTGCTCCTCTACCTCCTCCTCTACATCCTACTTTATCTCCTCCTCTATCTCCTCCTACTCGACCTCCTCTATATCCATCCAAGAGCAAACATTGTCAATGCAGCTGACATAATTTTTTACGTAATCTAAAACTCTAAATGATTTTTTTTGTCTGGTGTGAGTAGTCATCTAAAACTAAACTGAATGATTTTACTGTCTGACCCTAACCCTGTTTCCTAAATCTATCTGCTCCTCCTCCACCTACTCCTCCACCTCTTCCTCCTCCTCCTTTACCACCTCCTCCTCTACCTCCTCCCCATCTGTGTCTCCCACTGTCCCACTGGGTGAGTCAGTAGCCCTAAACACCATCAGTCCACAACATGTTTGACTATGTGGAAAGACAAACAGAAACGTCAGAAGTTTACATACACGTAGGTTGGAGTTATTAAAACTCGTTTTTCAACCACTCCACACATTTCTTGTTAACAAACTATAGTTTTGGCAAGTCGGTTAGGACATCTACTTTGTGCATGACACAAGTAATTTTTCCAACAATTGTTTATAGACAGATTACTTCACTTATAATTAAAAAAGAGGAAGAGATTCTCTTAGGTTCATAAATGCCGTGTTCTGTCTCTTAGGTCATAATGCGTGTTCGTCTGTCTCTTAGGTCAAATGCGTGTTCTCTGTCTCTTCAGGTCATAATGCGTGTTCTGTCTCTTAGGTCATAATGCGTGTTCTGTCTCTTAGGTCATAATGCGTGTCTCTGTCTCTTAGGTCATAATGCGTGTTCTGTCTCTTAGGTCATAATGCGTGTTCTGTCTCTTGGTCATATGCGTGTTCTTGTCTCTTAGGTCATAATGCGTGTTCTTGCTGTCTCTTAGTGTCATAAGCGTGTTCTCTGTCTCTTAGGTCATAATGCGTGTTCTGTCCTCTTAGGTCATAATGCGTGTTTCTGTCTGCCTTAGGTCATAATGCGTGTTCTCTGTCTCTTAGGTCAATAATGGTGTTCTGTCTCTTAGGTCATAATGCGTGGTTCTTGTCTCTTAGGTCATAATGCGTGTTCTCGTCTCTTAGGTCATAATGCGTGTTCTGTCTCTTAGGTCATAATGCGTGTTCTGTCTCTTAGGTCATAAGCGTGTTCTCTGTCTCTTAGGTCATAATGCGGTTCTTGTCGGTCATCAGACGGACATATAGTATGTAGCTTCAGTACTTGGAGGAACTAAACCAGACAGATAGATAGAGAGATATATAACTTTACATATATAAATAAATCAGTGTCACAATTTCCGACATTTAATTCTAGTAAGATTCCCTGATTTTTAAGGACAGTTAGGATCCCACACTTTATTTTAAGAATAGTGAAATCTCAGGAATATTAGCAGAGAGAATGATTTATTTCAGCTTTGATTTCTTTCATCACATTCCCAGTGCGTCAGGAAGTTTAACATTACAGTCAATATAATTGTGGTAGCATTGCCTTTGCAAATGTGTTTAAAACTTGGGTCAACGTTTTGGTAGCGCTTCCACAAGCTTCAACCACAATAAGTTGGGATGAATTTTGGCGCCAGTTCCTCCTGACAAGAGCTGGTGTAACTGAGCAGTGGTACGGCTCCTTGCTCGCACACCCGTTTTCAGTTTCTGCCCAAAATCTTCATAGGATTGAGGTCAGGGCTTTGTGATAGACCTCTCCAATAACTTTGACTTTAATTGTCCTTGAGCCATTTTTGCCACAACTTTGGAGAGTATGCTTGGGGTCATTGTCCATTTGGATGACCCATTTTGCGACCAATGCTTTAACTTCCTGACTGATGTCTTGAGATGTTGCTTCAATATATCCCACATAATTTTCCACCTCATGATGATTTTTTGAAGTGCACAGTCCCTCCTGCAGCAAAGCACCGCCCACAACATGATGCTGCCACCCCCGTGCTTCACGGTTGGGATGGTGTTCTTCAGCTTGCAAGCCTCCCCCTTTATCCTCCAAACATAACAATGGTCATTATGCCAAGTAGTTCTATTTCTGTTTCATCAGACCAAGAGACATTTCTCCAAAAAGTACGATCTTTGTCCCCATGTTGCAGTTACCAAACCGGTAGTCTGCATGTTTTTATGGCGGTTTTGGAGCAGTGGCTTCTTCCTTGCTGCAGCGGCCTTTCAGTTATGTGATATAGGACTCGTTTTACTGATGGATATAGATGTCTTTTATTCCTGTTTCCTCCAGCCATCTTCACAAGGTCCTTGCTGTTGGTTCTGGGATTGATGTGCACTTTTCGCACCAAGTACGTTCATCTTCTAGGAGACAGAACGCGTCTCCTTCCTGAGCGGGATGACGGCTGCGTGGTCCCATGGGATTTATACTTTGCGTACTATTGGTTTGTACAAATTAGTGTACCTTCAGGCGTTTGAAATTGCTCCAAGGATAACCAGACTTGTGAAGGTCTACAATTTGGCTGATTTCTTTTGATTTTCCCATGATGTCAAGCTAAGAGGAACTGAGTTTGAAGGTAAGGCCTTGAAATACATTCACAGTACACCTCCAATTGACTCAAATGATGTCAATTAGCCTATCAGAAACTTCTAATGCCATGATAATCATTTTCTGGAATTTTCCAAGCTGTTTAGAGGCACAGTTCCAACTTAGTGTATGTAAACTTCTGACCCACTGGAATTGTGATTAGTG
>NW_019943153.1:145679-167660 GCF_002910315.2 Salvelinus sp. IW2-2015
TCCTTTGAGAATCTGAGACCCATGACAAATCTTTTCAGTCTCCTGGGGGGTAATAGGCTTTGTCGTGCCTCTTCACGACTGTCTTGGTGTGCATGGACCATGATAGTGTGTTGGTGATGTGGACACCAAGGAACTTGAAGCTCTCAACCTGCTCCACTACAGCCTGTCGATGTTAATGGGGGCGAGCTCGGTCCTCCTTTTCCTGCAGTCCACAATCATCACCTTAGTCTTAATATGTTGAGGGAGAGGTTGTTGTCCTGGCACCACACGGCCAGGTCTCTGACCTCCCTATAGGCTGTCTCATTGTTGTCGGTGATCAGGCCTACCACTGTTGTGTCATCAGCAAACTAACTACTACTACTACTACCGTTACTACTACCATTACTAAAACTACCACTAGCGTTACTACTACTACTCTACTACTACCGGTACTACTTACCATTACTAATACTACACTAGCATTACTACTACTACTACTTCTACCATTACTACTAGCATTACTACTACTACTATGTCCGACGTTACTACTACTACCATTACTACGATTACTACTATTACTTTACACACTACCATTACTACTACTACTTACCATTACTACCACTACATTACTACTACTACTACCTTACTACCACTACCATTACTACTATATCACTACATTACTCATCTTACTATACTACCACTACCTTATATACTACTAATATCATACCATTACTATAATACACTACCATTACTACTAATATCACTACTACTTACCAATTACTTACCATTACTACTACTACATTACTACTACTTATACTACTACTACCATTACTACTACTACCATTACTACTACCATTACTACATACTACATTACTACTATACTACATTACTACTACTACCATTACTACTACCATTACTACTACTACTACTACTTACTACACTACCATTACTACTACTACCATTACTGCTGCTGTCACTGCCACTACTACTACTATTTACATCCAGAAGTACTTCAGGACTAGCAAGCACACCACACCTTCAGTAATGTCCTTTTGTAGTTATTTATTAATGTATTTGTTATTCTCAGGGGTCAGCACTGCAGAGTGTAATGGCCAAGCCTCGCCTTGGGTGAACCTCTTTTGTGATGAAGATGTCCCCCTGCCAGAGAAATATACACGCACACGTTGATGTCACGATTAGTGAAACCCAGTTCATTGAGGGAGTTGAAATGAAGTTACAAAGTACGTCAGTCAGGGAGGACATCCTCATAAACGATGTCTGCTCACAGTAACCTGGTAATCAGCCAATCAAGGTTGTAATGTTGCTCTAGCTTTTACATCAAAGAACATCAAACATTGAGTCATATCTTGTATTGTATTTAATATTTACTTTTAATCCAACCCCCGTCACCACAGGAGGCCTTTTGCCTTTTGGTAGGCCGTCATTGTAAATAAGAATTTTGTTCTTAACTGACTTGCCTAGTTCAATAAAAGTTCAATAAATATTTGCTCAACTCTTCCAGTATTTCCAAACATTTTAACTGGCATGGTGCCAAACAAGGAGTTTCTTTGTCTGAACGGAACACTGGAATGTAGCACTGGCATTCCGGGAAGAGGAGGGTAGATGTGTGATGCTTCAGTGGAAGGTAGCCCTACCTATACAACGCTCCTACACATACCTGTACCTGTCAAACACGTTGTGGATTGATGTTGTTTAGGCTACTGACTCACCTAGTGGGACAGTGGGAGACACAGATGGGAGGAGGTAGAGGAGGAGGAGTGGTAGAGGAGGAGTGGTAGAGGAGGAGGAGGTAGAGGACAAAGGTAGTAGAGGAGGAGGGGGTAGAGGAGGGGGTAGAGGAGGAGGAGGTAGAGGACAAAGGAGGAGGTGGAGGAGGGAGAGGAGGAGGAGGGAGAGGAGTGTTCTGGTCTCTCTTCCCAGTAGAACTCTGGTTACAGGAGTAGTGTTCTGGTCTCTCTTCCCAGTAGAACTCTGGTTAGAGGAGTAGTGTCTGGTCTCTCTTCCCAGTAGAACTCTGGTTAGAGGAGTAGTGTTCTGGTCTCTCTTCCCAGTAACTCTGGTTAGAGGAGTAGTGTTCTGGTCTCTCTTCCAGTAGAACTCTGGTTAGAGGAGTAGTGTTCTGGTCTCTCTTCCCAGTAGAATCGGGTAGAGGAGTAGTGTTCTGGTCTCTTCTTCCCAGTAGAACTCTGGTTAGAGAGTAGTGTTCTGGTCTCTCTTCCCAGTAGAACTCTGGTTAGAGAGTAGAGTGTTCTGGTCTCTTCCCAGTAGAACTCTGGTTAGAGGGGTAATGTCTGGTCTCTCTTCCAGTAGAACTCTGGTTAGAGGAGTAGTGTTCTGGTTCTCTTCCAGTAGAACTCTGGTTAGCGGAGTAGTGTTCTGGTCTCTCTTCCAGTAGAACTCTGGTTAGAGGAGTAGTGTTCTGGTCTCTCTTCCCAGTAGAACTCTGGTTAGAGGGTAATGTTCTGGTCTCTCTTCCCAGTAGAACTCTGGTTAGAGGAGTAGTGTTCTGGCTCTCTTCCCAGTAGAACTCTGGTTAGAGGAGTAGTGTTCTGGTTCTCTTCCAGTAGAACTCTGGTTAGCGGAGTAGTGTTCTGGTCTCTCTTCCAGTAGAACTCTGGTTAGAGGAGTAGTGTCTGTCTCTTAGGTCATAATGCGTGTTCTCTGTCTCTTAGGTCATAATGCGTGTTCTCTGTCTCTTAGGTCATAATGCGTGTTCTCTGTCTCTTAGGTCATAATGCGTGTTCTGTCTCTTAGGTCATAATGCGTGTCTCTGTCTCTTAGGTCATAATGCGTGTTCTCTGTCTCTTAGGTCATAATGCGTGTTCTCTGTCTCTTAGGTCATAATGCGTGTTCTGTCTCTTAGGTCATAATGCGTGTTCTGTCTCTTAGGTCATAATGCGTGTTCTGTCTCTTAGGTCATAATGTGTGTTCTGTCTCAGGTCATAATGCGTGTTCTCTGTCTCTTAGGTCATAATGCGTGTCTGTCTCTTAGGTCATAATGCGTGTTCTCTGTCTCTTTAGGTCATAATGCGTGTTCTTGTCTCTTAGGTCATAATGCGTGTTCTGTCTCTTAGGTCATAATGCGTGTTCTGTCTCTTTAGGTCATAATGCGTGTTTCTGTCTCTTAGGTCATAATGCGTGTTCTGTCTCTTAGGTCATAATGCGTGTCGTCTCTAGGTCATAATGTGTTCTGTCTCTTAGGTCATAATGCGTGTTCTCTGTCTCTTAGGTCATAATGCGTGTTCTGTCTCTTAGGTCATAATGCGTGTTCTGTCTCTTAGGTCATAATGCGTGTTCTCTGTCTCTTAGGTCATAATGCGTGTTCTCTGTCTCTAGGTCATAATGCGTGTTCTGTCTCTTAGGTCATAATGCGTGTTCTGTCTCTTAGGTCATAATGCGTGTTCTGTCTCTTAGGTTATAATGCGTGTTCTGTCTCTTAGGTCTAATGCGTGTTCTGTCTCTTAGGTCATAATGCGTGTCTGTCTCTTAGGTCATAATGCGTGTTCTGTCTCTTAGGTCATAATGTGTCGTTCTGTATATCGTGCTTCTGGTCTCTTAGGTATAATGCGTGTCTGTCTCTTAATAATGCGTGTTCTGTCTCTTAGGTCATAATGCGTGTTCTGTCTTCTTTAGGTCATAATGCGTGTTCTCTGTCTCTTAGGTCATAATGCGTGTTCTCTGTCTCTTAGGTCATAATGCGTGTTCTCTGTCTCTTAGGTCATAATGCGTGTTCTGTCTCTTAGGTCATAATGCGTGTTCTGTCTCTTAGGTCATAATGCGTGTTCTGTTTCTTAGGTCATAATGCGTGTTCTCTGTCTCTTAGGTCATAATGCGTGTTCTGTCTCTTAGGTCATAATGCGTGTTCTGTCTCTTAGGTCATAATGCGTGTTCTGTCTCTTAGGTCATAATGCGTGTTCTGTCTCTTAGGTCATAATGCGTGTTCTGTTCTTAGGTCATAATGCGTGTTCTTGTCTCTTAGGTCATAATGCGTGTTCTCTGTCTCTCAGGTCATAATGCGTGTTCTCTGTCTCTTAGGTCTATAAGCGTGTTCTGTCTCTTGGTCATAATGCGTGTTCTGTCTCTTAGGTCATAATGCGTGTTCTCTGTCTCTCAGGTCATAATGCGTGTTCTCTGTCTCTTAGGTCATAATGGCGGTTTCTTGTCTCTTAGGTCATTAATGCGTGTTCTGTCTCTTAGGTCATAATCGTGTTCTGTCTCTTAGGTCATAATGCGTGTTCTGTCTCTTAGGTCATAATGCGTGTTCTGTCTCTTAGGTCATAATGCGTGTTCTCTGTCTCTAGGTCATAATGCGTGTTCTCTGTCTCTTAGGTCATATGCGTGTTCTGTCTCTAGGTCATAATGCGTGTTCTCTGTCTCTTAGGTCTATAATGCGTGTTCTCTGTCTCTTAGGTCATAATGCGTGTTCTTCTGTCTCTTTAAGGTCATAATGCGTGTTCTGTCTCTTAGGTCATAATGCGTGTTCTCTGTCTCTTAGGTCATAATGCGTGTTCTCTGTTCTATCATTAATGCGTGTTTCTGTCTCTTAGGTCAATGCGTGTCCTGTCTCTTAGGTCATAATGCGTGTTCTCTGTCTCTTAGGTCATAATGCGTGTTCTTCTGTCTCTTAGGTCATAATGCGTGTTCTGTCTCTCAGGTCATAATGCGTGTTCTGTCTCTCAGGTCATAATGCGTGTTCTCTGTCTCAGGTCATAATGCGTGTTCTTCTGTCTCTTAGGTCATAATGCGTGTTCTGTCTCTTAGGTCATAATGCGTGTTCTGTCTCTTAGGTCATAATGCGTGTTCTGTCTCTTTAGGTCATAATGCGTGTTCTCTGTCTCTCAGGTCATAATGCGTGTTCTGTCTCTTAGGTCATAATGCGTGTTCTGTCTCTTAGGTCATAATGCGTGTTCTCTGTTCTTAGGTCATAATGCGTGTTCTGTCTCTTAGGTCATTAATGCTGTCTCTGTCTCTAGTCATAATGCGTGTTCTGTCTCTTAGGTCATAATGCGTGTTCTCTGTCTCTTGGTCATTAATGGTGTCGCTCTTAGTCATAATGGTTTCTGTCTCTTAGGTCATAATGCGTGTTCTCTGTCTCTTAGGTCATAATGCGTGTTCTGTCTCTAGGTCATAATGCGTGTTCTCTGTCTCTAGGTCATAATGCGTGTTTCTCTTGTCTCTTAGGTCATAATGCGTGTTCTCTGTCTCTTAGGTCTAATGCGGTGTTCTTCTGTCTCTTAAGGTCATAATGCGTGTTCTCTGTCTCTTAGGTCATAATGCGTGTTCTCTGTCTCTTAGGTCATAATGCGTGTTCTCTGTTCTTAGGTCAATGCCGTGTTCTCTGTCTTCTTAGGTCATAATGCGTGTTCTGTCTCTTAGGTCATAATGCGTGTTCTGTCTCTCCGTTTAGAGGTCATAATGCGTGTTCTGGTCTCTTAGGTATAATGCGTGTTTCTGTTCTTAGGTCATAATGCGTGTTCTGTCTCTTAGGTCATAATGCGTGTTCTGTCTCTTAGGTCATAATGCGTGTTCTTGTCTCTTAGGTCATAAATGCGTGTTTCTGTTCTCTTAGGTCATAATGCGTGTTCTGTCTCTTAGGTTCATAATGCGTGTTCGTTCTCTTAGGTCATAATGCGTGTTCTCTGTCTCTTTAGGTCATAATGCGTGTTCTGTCTCTTAGGTCATAATGCGTGTTCTGTCTCTTAGGTCATAATGCGTGTTCTGTCTCTTAGGTCATAATGCGTGTTCTGTCTCTTAGGTCATAATGCGTGTTCTGTCTCTTAGGTCATAATGCGTGCTTCTTTGTCTCTTAGTCATAATGTGTTCTGTCTCTTAGGTCATAATGCGTGTTCTGTCCTTTGTCTAAGCGTGTCTCTGCTCTTTAGGTCATAATGCGTGTTCTGTCTCTTAGGTCATAATGCGTGTTTCTCTGCTTCCCTTTTCATAATGCGTGTTCTCTGTCTCTAGGTCATAATCGGTTCTCTCGTCTCTTAGGTCATAATGCGTGTTCTGTCTCTTAGGTCATAATGCGTGTTCTCTGTCTCTTAGGTCACTTATGCGTGTTTCTCTTGCTCTCAGGTCATAATGCGCGTGTTCTCTGTCTCTTAGGTCATAATGCGTGTTCTGTCTCTTAGTCATAATGCGTGTTCTCTGTCTCTTAGGTCATAATGCGTGTTCTCTGTCTCTCAGGTCATATGTCTTTTTCTCCTCAATCGTGTTCTCTGTCTCTTAGGTCATAATGCGTGTTCTGTCTCTTAGGTCATAATGGCGTGTTCTCTGTCTCTTAGTCATATGCGTGTTCTCTGTCTCTTAGGTTATAATGCGTGTTCTGTCTCTTAGGTCATAATGCGTTGTTCTGTCTCTTAGGTCATAATGCGTGTTCTGTCTCTTAGGTCATAATGCGTGTTCTGTTCTTAGGTCATAATGCGTGTTCTGTCTCTTAGGTCATAATGCGTGTCTCTGCTCTAGGCATAATGCGTGTTCTGTCTCTTAGGTCATAATGCGTGTTCTGTCTCTTAGGTTCATAATGCGTGTTCTGTCTCTTAGGTCAATGCGTTTCTGTCTCTTAGGTCATAATGCGTGTTCTCTTCTCTTAGGTCATAATGCGTGTTCTGTCTCTTAGGTCATAATGCGTGTTCTGTCTCTTAGCGTCATAATGCTGTTCTCTGTCTCTTAGGTCATAATGCGTGTTCTGTTCTTAGGTCATAATGCGTGTTCTTTGTCTCTTAGGTCATAATGCGTGTTCTGTCTTCTAGGTCATAATGCGTGTTTCTTTGTCTCTTAGGTCATAATGCGTGTTCTGTCTCTTAGGTCATAAATTGCGTGTTCTCTGTCTCTTAGTCATAATGCGTGTTCTCTGTCTCTTAGGTCATAATGCGGTTCTTCTGTCTCTTAGGTCATAATGCGTGTTCTTTGTCTCTTAGGTCATAATGCGTGTTCTCTGTCTCTTTGGTCATAATGCGTTTCTGTCTCTTTAGTCATAATGCGTGTTCTCTGTCTCTTAGGTCATAATGCGTGTTCTGTCTCTTAGGTCATAATGCGTGTTCTGTCTCGTCATGTCATATGCTGTTCTTCTGTCTTTTAGGTCATAATGCGTGTTCTTCTGTCTCTTAGGTCATTAATGCGTGTTCTCTGTCTCTTAGGTCATAATTGCGTGTTCTCTGTCTCTTAGGTCATAATGCTGTGTTCTGTGTCTCTTAGGTCATAATGCGTGTCTCTGTCTCTTAGGTCATTAATGCGTGTTCTCGTCTCTTAGGTCATAATGCGTGTTCTGTCTCTTAGGTCATAATGCGTGTCTCTCCTTAGTTATAAAGCGTGTTCTCTGTCTCTAGGTCATAATGCGTGTTCTCTGTCTCTCTAGGTTTCATAATGCGTGTTCTCTGTCTCTTAGGTCATAATGTCGTGTTCTCTGTCTCTTAGGTCATAATGCGTGTTCTGTCTCTTAGGTCATAATGCGTGTTCTTCTGTCTCTTAGGTCATAATGCGTGTTCTCTGTCTCTTAGTGTATAATGCGTGTTCTCTGTCTCTTAGGTCATAATGCGTGTTCTGTCTCTTTAGGTCATAATGCGTGTTCTGTCTCTTAGGTTCATAATGCGTGTTCTGTCTCTTAGGTCATAATGCGTGTTCTGTCTCTTAGGTCATAATGCGTGTTCCTCTGTCTCTTAAGTGTTTCATAATGCGTGTTTCTCTGTTCTCTGTTAGGTCTTCCTTAATAATGCGTTGTCTCTGTCTCTTAGTCATAATGCGTGTTCTGTCTCTTTAGGTCATAATGCGTGTTCTCTGTCTTCTTAGGTCATAATGGTGTCCCTTCTGCTCTCTTAGGTCAATAATGCGTGATTCTTTGTCCTCTTACAGGTCATAATGTGCCGTGCTCCTTTCTATTCATAAGGTGTTCTGCTCTTAGGTCATACTATTGCGTGTTCTGTCTCTTAGGTTTCATACCTTGGTCTGACATATCTTGTTCTAGCTTAGGTCACTCATGCGTCCGTTCTCTACGTCTTCATTTATAGGTGCATACTGCGATATATCTACGTGTCCTCCCTTTAGCTGACAATCATGCTTCGTGTTCCTCTAGCTCTCCCCTCTTATAGTGGTTCCTATAATGCCCGTGTTCTCTGTCCTTCTGTAGGTGCATAATGCCGCTGTTCCTCTGTCTCTTAGCGTCATATAATGCAGTGTTCCTGTCTGCTCTAAGTGGTCATAATGCGTTGCTTTCCTGTCTCTATAGGTCAACTAAATGCGTTGTTCCTCTGCTCTCCTTTGTTGCTCAATAGATCGCGTCGTTCTACGTCTTACGTGTCGCAATAATAGTTGTGTCTCTCTCCTCAGTCCTCTTTAGGTCATAATGAGCCGCTCGTTCCTGTCTCTCGATCATTCCCGGCTCCAACTCATACTTAGCTGCTAGTTTCTCTGTTCTTCAACTTTACCCCTTGTTCCAATCTAGTGGTCCCTCACCTCCATAACATGGCGTGTTGCTCTGTCTCTATAGGGTTCCATCCCAATCTATCGTACGTCTCCTCCTTGTTTCTCCTAAAGATGTCACTCAACATCGCTCAGATTCTTTCGTTGTCTCATGATAGGTCATAAATCTCGTGTGTATCTCTTGTGGTCTTCTCTTAGGGTTCCGATAATTGGCGATGTTGCTCTTTTCCTTCTTAATTGGTTTATTAAATGGCGATGTTCTTAGTCTATCTGTTAGTAATTATTGCTCGGTATGTTCTTTCTCCTTAGTGTTACATCAAATTTGTCGTGCTGTTCTCGTCTATTTAGCGTCATCTCAAGAATGCGTGTCTGATCGTCCCTTAGTCACATAATGACGCGTGTTTTCTGTCTCTGATAGATCTACCTAAATGCAGTGGTGTCTCAGCGTTGTCTCTTTGGGTCATCAGATGCGTGTTTCTCTTGTGTCTTCACTTTAGATGGGGTTCCAGACGTCAATACTAGCTGTGTGTATCTTAGCGTTTGGTGCTCTTAAGTGTCTATAAGTGCGTGTTTTGTCGTCTTTAGAGTCATAATGGCGATGTTCTCCTGATGCTTTGCTGATAGTCATAATGCGTGTTCTCTGTCTCATCTAGGTATCAAGTAATGGCTGTGTCTCTTGTCGTCTCTTAGGTGCATAAGCGTGTTCTCTGTCTTCGTTAGGGTCATAATTGCGTTTGTTTACTTATGGTCTCTATCTAGGTCATAATGCGTGTGTCTGATCTCTCTTAAGGTCATAATAAGCTGTTCTTTGTCTACTTAGGTTTCATAGATGTGCGTCGATACTCTACTGTTCTCTCTAGGTCATTAACTGCGCTGTTCTCTCTCTGTGCTTCTTGATTTAATGGGCGTTGTGTCTACTTGTCTTAGCATGTCATTAGCAGTGTTCTCTGTCCCATTCTTTAGGTATTCATGTCGTGTTTCATGTTCTTATAGGTCCTGTATAATGTGCTATTGCGTGTTCTGTCTCTTAGGCTCAGTTAGAGTGCGCCGCTATGTCTAGTCCTCTGTTCCCTGTTTGAGTGTGAGTCTGAGTGATAATGTGCTTTGTTGTCTTTCTCTGTGCTTCCTCTAGGTCATTATATGCGATGTTGTCTCCGTTAGGTCATTCTAATGCGTGCGTTTCTCTGTCTCTTCAATGTCCATAATGACCGTGTTCTGTGTGCCATTAGGATATATTGCGTGTTCCTTCTGCTTCTCTTTATGGTGTTCGATAATTAGGTGCGTGTATCTCTGTCCTCTTAGGTTATAATTGCGTGTTTGTCTGTCTCCCTCTATGGTTATAGTGTCTCGTCGTATCTTCTCGTTTCGGTCTATTAGGTCATAAATAGCGTGTTCATGATCTCTTGTAAGGGTCATAATGACGATGTTTCGTGTGCTCTAGGTCATAATGCATGTCTTTCATGTCTCTGTCAGGTCCTATTGCTTGTCTGCTTCTGACTAACTCTTATGTCTATAGAGTGTGTGTCTCTGTGCTTTTAGTGGTGCATTGATATGTCGTGTTTCGTGTTGTCTTAGTGTGTTGCATATATGCGGTTGTTCGTCTGTCTCTTATGGGTCATAATGCGTGTTCTGTCTCTTAGGTTTCGTGAAATTGCGTTGGTTCTTCTGTTGTCTCGTTTAGTGGTCATTGTGATGTGCTGGTGTTTTTCGTGTGTTAGTCTCTTTAGGTATCATTTAATGCGTGTTTCTGTCAGTTCTTAGGATTACGATTATTATGCGCTCGTATCTGCTCTCCTCTTAGGCAGTTATGCGTTCTTCTGATTCATTCACAGTCAATAATGCGCGCTCTTTCTGTCTTACTTATAGGGTGCATGATGCGTGTTATCTGTCTTCATTTAATGGCTACATCATGACTGCTCTATTCTTTTTTGTCTCTATCTAGGTCAGAGTTTATCTGCATGCTTTTGGCTCTGTTGCTTGGTCATTTGTAGGTTAGAAGTGTAGGCGATGGTTCATGTCTCTTAGTAGTCCATTTGAATGCTGTGATGTTCTCTGTCTCTCTAGGTCTATGGGCTGTGGTTTCTCTGGTGTGCTCTCTTAGGTTCGTAATGTGCGGTGTTTGCTCTGTCTCTTGGTCCATAATGCCAGTCGATTTCTCGTACTCTTCTAGTAGTGCTATATCGCGTGTTTACTCTCAGCTGGTCGCTGCTCCTTTAGCCGTTTCTAATGCGTGTTCATTTCTTGCTTCTCGTGTCACGATGTATGTGTGCGTGTTGCTTTTGTGTCTGTAGCTCAGTAAGATGCGGTGATGTCTCTGTCTAGCTTTTAAGGTCATTTAATCCCTCGTGTAGTTCTGCTGTCTCATTTAGTGGTCATAATTGCGATATATCGTTTGTCTTTAGGGTGATGTGTATGATGCTAGTGTTGTCGTGGTCTCGTTAGGGTCATATGCCGTGTTGTTCGCTACATGTCTCTATAGGTCCAAATGCGCTGTGGTGTTAGGTCTGTCCTCGTGTACATAAATGCGTGTTCTTTTGATACTCTTCTCCATAATGCTAGTTCTCATGCATACATACCATAAGGTAGCAAAGGGACAGATAGTCCTAGTCATACCTCTATAGTGAGTCGATGAAGTGCGTCCGCTCGTTTCATCTGTTCCTCCTTTATTACGTGTCATCCATACTTAAACTGACTGGCTGGCTCTTGCTTCTGTCTACTTAGGTATAATGCGTGTATCATCTGCTCTTACCTGCCGATAACCTGACAAGAATTAGTTCTGATCTCTATAGCGCTACGATCAATGCGATGTTCTCGGTACTCCCTATAGCCGTCATAAAAATGAGGCCGTGTCCTCATGTCCTTTAAGTGAAATAATGCAGTGATTATCTGTCATCTTTAGTAGTCATCAATTGCAGTGTTCTAAGTACTCATCTGAAGGGCCTTAAATCTGAACGCGATGTTCTCTGTCTATAACTGTAGGGTCATAATGCGTGTTCGTCTCTTAGTCATATTGCGTGTTCTCTGTCTCTTCAGTCCCACTAAATGCGATAGAAGTTCTCTGTCCCTCTTACCGCGTTAATGCGAAGATCTCCTGGTCTCCTATATAAAGGAATCCATATGAATCCGCGTAGTTGCTCTGAATCTCTTAGGCTCATAGATGCGTGCTGTGTCTACTTAAGGTCTATCACATGCGATGTTTCTCATTCAATCATGAATGCTTTCGTGTTTTATATCATGATGCGTGTTCTTGTCTCATTTCCGTCGATGGATGTGGCGTGTCTGCTCAATGTAACTACAGGTAAGGTACAGTAGTGAGCCGTGTGTGCTGTCTACTTTCTGACCTTACGGAGTTCAGTGAGTGCGTGTGATTGCTTATCTCTTAAGGCTTCTTTAATGGCGGTGGTGTCGTTAGTTCGTATGTCAGTGTAGATGTCTGTGTAATTGCTTCTGTGGTCTCCGTAGAGGTTGCATTAATAGGTGGTGGTTCTGACTGTCTACTCTTAGGTGCATACAACCCGCCGATCTATCTTGCTCCGTCGTTGAGATCCGTCACCCTAAGTTCGTGTTCTTGTCTCATAGTCATACAATCCGTGTTCTGCTTCGAGAGTTCCATATATCGGCTACTGTTCTGTCTGCAATTTGAAGGTCATCGAAATGGTGTCTAGTCTGGCTTCTCCAAGGTCTAATTAAGAGCAGGTGATTGTGTCTGCTAGCTCTTAAGATAACATACATGACTGTGGGTTCTGCTCGATACTTAGGAGTCATAATGCGTAGTCTCATAGCTACCATAAGCTGTCACTCAACATGTGCAGTGTGTCTCACTGGTCATACTATGGTCAGAATAGCGATCGGTAGTTCTGGGTTCTCTAAATACGATCACCTAAATGCATGTCTGCTGTACTCTAAGTAGAGTACATAATGCGGTAGTGAAGTCCTGGATAAACCTCTCTTCCAGCGTTCGATTAAGTCGTGCAATGTTCCAGATGTGTCTCTGACAGAGTGCAGGAATTAGAAGTTGGAGGTGTACTCCATTTCTACTTGGTCATCTATGCGATTTCTTTGTCTGTCCTGGATAACAATAAAGTGCTGATTCTCTGTACGTCTTGCTATGAAAATCATGATATTGAAGAAGCAATGGCAGTCCAAGACCGTCAGTAGCCATTTCAATTAGAAAGAGTGTATGCAACGGAAATGAGCTTTCTGACGTCTATAATAGGTGCTAGTAAGTCGTGCGTAAGTTCTGATACATCAGATGTACGGATCTATAAATTGCCGTGTGCTACGCGGTGTCTCTCTCGCTACACGGTTCTAAGTACACATGCGTTCTCATCATCGATCTGCTAGCATAGCGTCATCATAAATGGTGTTCGTACCTTTCGTCGTCTTAGAGTCAACTAATACTCGCGAAGATGTTTCGTAAGTATGTCGTGATGGAGGTCCAGATGCGTTGATTGCTAGTCGTCATCCTACCGGCCCCGTAAATGGGATGTTACTTGGTTTATGTGTCCCAAGTGGTGTGTGCAAATACAATATGCATGATTGAGATTGCCTCCGTCATCTATATGGTCATGGATGAACCTAGATACGCCAAAATTGACCTTGGTTATGATATAAGACCGCGCTCCCGACCAACCCAACCTGGTGACATACTAGATGGAGATGAAAAAGAATAAAGTTTAAGAAGGCGGTTTTGCAATATTCGCAGTGTAGTAGTCTCCTTTCGGGTCAGTACCATTGTGCTCCGTAGCTTTCCAAGCATCATGTCAATCATTTTCTAGGTCATACTGTGCTGATATTATCCTAGATATGTGTTAATGGTGCCAATCCATATTGCTGATTTACTTGTCCCTCATTAGGTAACAATACAAATGCACGTGTTATTTGTCATGTTAGCCAGATACTTGCAATATCATCCAGGAATACGTTAGGGTCTCTTCTGTCTTCTATACAAGGTCACCTCTCTAGTAATTATCGTGTTCATGTCTACTTAGATGAAGTGCCATGTGACGGTATAGTAGAATCCATGTTTCTTATGCGTATGCTCCTTATGCTCGACGCGTCCGTTCTCCTGTGCTCTGTAGTCGTGTGACGGTCAGTATACTCCTGCGCTGTCTCTGTTCTCTTATCGTAGTACAAGTATAATGACTGCTGTATTCCATGTCTCTTAAGGGTCCAGATTAATGCGTTGTTCTACATAGTACTTTGATCATAGCGCTAAGCGAATAGATAGTGCGTCGTTTTCTGGATACTGTTATAGTGGTGCAGGATATTACAATAGTCGTTGCTCTCTGCTTAACCTACTTAAGCGTCGATGAATCTCGTGGAGACGTAGACTATCGTATCTTATGTTGTTTTAATGTTACCAGACTTCGACCCCAAGCTAGGCTTTAGAGTGTACTCAATCGATATAGTAGAATAAATATTGAGAGGGAATTACTTGCCGAACATGACAACCAGAGTTTGCATATCTATTTCGAGTGTCTCATGTAAGTGGTCATTCACATAGATATAAAGTAGCAAGGAGTGGGACAGGGTGGGATAGGAGAGGACAGTACAAAGCGAGGGTACGAGTTTCTAGACTCTAAGATCGTTGAGTGAAGGTACCAGTACGTACAAAGTATGTCGGCAACTCAGTGAAAAGGAGGCGACTTCAAGCAGATGTAGTGGTCATAACGTGTGAGCAGTCTAATAAAGAAGGAATGAGAACCGACTAAGGACTGGCGTGTTCTTGTCTCTAAGATTGTAAGGGATGACAGTAAACAGGAGCTAAGGGAAACAAGTTAAAGGAGATACACGACTGGGACGAGGCTCTTAAATTAATGGAGGGACACTATGCAAGCGTAGTGTCTTTAGGTAGAGGACAAACTCTCGCTCAGGTCATTATGACAATGGCTAAAGGTGTTTATGCTCGCAATGCATAGCTCCATGTTAAGGTACATATGGAAATGGGAGGCGAGAGTGATCCATACCTGAATCTAACTGCGATAAGACGTCAATTGAAAGTGCTGAAGAGTAGTATGCATAGATCAGATAAGCACACTTATCGTGTAAGAGAGGGTGGCAGACTAATATATGCGCAGATGGATTACTGCCTCATTGTTCTGTGCATCCTAGAAGGATTACGTAACTCCGAGCATAAAGAAAATGACAACGATGGATCGATAGTCCTATTAGAGTACATAATGGCAGTGTTTCTGTCTTGTTTAGGGATCATTATGCGTGTCTGCTGAAAGGTCACCACTACAAGACATGCCTAATTGATAATGTAGCTTCAGACTTGGGAAGGAACTAAACCAGACAGATAGATAAGAGAATATATTTACATATATTATAACTCAGTAGTACAATTCCTGACATTTAATCTAGATAAGAGGAGAGATCTCCCTTGGGTTTTAGGACAGTTAGGATCCCCACTTTATTTAAAAGTGAATTCTAAATATTAGGCAGGAGAAGTGGATTTAGTACCATATCTCCAGCTTTTTATTTTCATGTCCTCACATATCCCAGAGCTGTAGGTCAGAAGTTAAATACAGAGTCGGAACGAGTGCGAATAGTATGTTGAGGAGTTGAAGCGTAAGTGTGGACCTTTAATTGTTTGAAACTTGGGGTCATAAGCGTTTTGGGTAAGCCTTCCACAAGCCTCCCACGTATAAGTTTGGCGTGGAATTTTGGCCCCATTCCTCCTGAGCGCAGAGTGCTGGTTGTAACTGAGTCGCTGGTGTGAGGCCGACTGTGTGAGCTCGCCACACGCCTTTGTATATCGCAGAGTATATCTGTCCCCAAAATTTGCTCGCACGATTAGGTTGATGTCAGGGCTTTGTGGTAATAATGACCTCATCCTAATACTTTGACTTTAAATTTTGTCCTTGAGCCCATTTTGGCACAACTTGGAAGTATGCTTGGGTGATTACCATTTGAATCCATCTCCTGGACACCATCTGACCCACTCAAATTGCTGGCACTCAAGCACCTATTAATTACTCTCATCACTGACTGGAGGCGTAGAAATGTCCACATTCTCTAGACTATGATGCCTATCTAAAATATTTCCACAATAATATTTGTATCCGACAGATCGTCAGTTAGTGAGGGTTATTTATGAAAAGTGCACCCGAGAAGTCCCTCCTGGCAGCAAAAGCCGACCGCCCACAGTGATGATGCGTGCACACCCGCTCAGAGTTGGAAAAGTATAGTGGGTGTGAGGGAGACGCATTAAAGAGATGGTGTTCTTACAGCCTTTTTTTAGCAGGAGGCCGCTCGGTCCCCATCGGTTTTCTTATCCTAATACCCATATTACTCGAAGCGATTTTGTGTCATTAGTTGGTAAGTAGTATCATACTTTCTAGCTCTTATCAAGAGGACTGAGAGAAGAAACAATTTTCTCCCCAAAAAAAATATATAGTATATCCAATACTATAACTCCCAAGTCATACATTTCGCTTTAGTCTCCGTCTCATTGCTTGTCAGTTTATCACAACCGTTTCATGTACTGGACCTGATTTGATACAGGTGCATATGCAGGCTCCTGTGTATGTTGAGTATGTCCCACGTAGGTTCTTTCATACTCTCCACATTGCAGTTGTTGACTAGCGAGTGTGCCACTCTTTCAAGGTTAGTGATAGTATGAGACAATACATCTGATGACTACTTCAGTCAGGTTATTTTACTCAGCTCGAATATTATAGATGCTAGTGGTGTTCATATCGCCATCTAGTTTATGTCGCCTCAACTGGCGAGTTCATTCACAGATGGGTCCCTTTAGTGCGTCCTGTAGTGGTTCATTATCGAGAGATTGTGATCATCTTGTGTACCGTTTCGTGCGCGCACCAATATTGAGTAGCACCGACCTTCCTACCACTCTAACTGTGAACGATACGCAGGAACCGTGACAGTCCTCCCTTCCCACCCTTAAAATCTCGCAAGCGGGTTTAAATTTCTATATTCAGAGATTAGTTTTCTTAAAAATAAAATGATGGTGAATGTTCAGAGACATGGAGCAAACTGGTTGCTGCCGTGTATTCAAACAGTTGCTGGTTCGCCTGCGGAAATTTAAACATGTCTAGATGCTATTATCTCTTGTACATTTTACCTTGTTTGTGCTTTCACTAATAGCTTGTGCCGCTCATTGATTTGTACATACAATTTTTGTGAACGGCTATTTATTGTTCTACAGCTGCAACATCGAGAGCATCCTGACTGGTTGCATCACTGCCTGGTATGACAACTGCTCGGCTTCCGACCGCAAGGCACTTCAGAAGGTAGTGCATATGGTCCAGTATATCACCGGGGCCAAGCTTCCTGCCATCCAGGACCTCTATACCAGGCGGTGTCAGAGGAAGGCCCTAAAAATTGTCAAAGACTCCAGCCACCCTAGTCATAGACTGTTCTCTCTGCTATCGCACGGCAAGCGGTACCGGAGCACCAAGTCTAGGTCCAAGAGGCTTCTAAACAGCTTCTACCCCAAAGCCATAAGACATTGTCATAAGACATTGATTTGATATAATTTACACGTATGTTCAGACATCATTTACCATATGTTCAGATTCAGACATCATTTACCCATATTATCAGACAATTTACCCATATGTTCAGACTTCATTTACCCACATGTTCAGACATCATTTACCCATATTATCAGACAATTTACCCATATGTACAGACATCATTTCAAACCATACGGATTAAGTTAAAAGAACAATCTAATGCAGTCTTCACCAACCTGTTAATCCTGATCGACTGGTTGATCGCCAAAGCATTTAGATTCGATTTCCAAACATTTCTGTTTTGTCTCACTGGTAGATGACCCCATTCAGCTGTCCTGCGTGCCGGGAAGGCAAATTGTTGTCCGATTTTGAACCATTTCATCTGAAGGTTCTAACTGCCTTTCCGGCAAACCCAGCAAATCAAGTGCACTATAGGCCTAACGCTGGCCAATCGGATGGATCATGTCTGCAGTAATGTAGCAGGTATAAAAGAAAGCTTTCAAACCATGACTAGAGAGAGACTGTCAACGAATACAGCCAAGAGCGGCTGGTTTTATGTTTTTCTTACTCAGCACTGTCAACACTTTTATAAGCCATAAAATGTTTGTTCTTCCTACTTCCACTCGCGCTACAACCAGCACTGCAGCTGTAGTGAATGAGGAGGAAAATGCATCGATAGGCTTGCATTGTTGTTATTAGCGGCTTGGGTCTTTTTTAATATCAAGGAATATTTCTCCTCCCATAGGAACATGCATAAGATGAATTTGTGCATGAGGAGACTCGAGTTCTGCCATCAGCTGGAAGACGGTGTCCCTTTTTGGTCAGTGTCAGCGGAGGAAAGGGAGTGCGAAGGGACGTTGAGAGACGGACCCTCAGTCTGCTGCTCTCTCCCTCCGCTGAGACTGACCATCAGATGAGGCACCATCAGCCCAGTAAAATAAAAAGCTAATTATACTGTATAAATGTATGCTCACTCAGCTGTGCCTCACCAGTACGACAACAATGGATCTATTACCGGTGTGATCATAAAGCCTACCTCACATTTCTATTTATAGAATAAATTAAAAAATTCTAGCAAAGCCAATATGAGGCACAGCTCATATTGGCTTCTAGCAAAGCCAAAGGCAATTCTAGCAAAGCCAATATGAGGTGACAATGTATTGGCCTATAGCTTACGGCACAAACCTCATTGCTACAGTACTGTTTTTAATAGGTTAATGTTGCATAGGCTTACGTTTTTTAAGTTGTATTTAAAACGATTTGAGTTGTAGTTCTCGGCTTGCATTTTATCTCAGATAGTGATCTGGGCTCAGAAAGGGTTGGTGACCACTGATATAGTGACTTATTAAACACAGCAGACAACTGTAGATCTGTAACACAGTAACACACTGTAGCACAGTAACACAGCAGACAACTGTAGATCTGTAACACAGTAACACACTGTAGCACAAAAACACAGCAACAACTGTAGATCTTGTAACACAGTAACACACACTGTAAAGTAACAGTAAACACAGTACACACGAGCAACTGAGAGATACTCACAGTAACACACTGTAGCACAGTAACACAAGCAGACAACTGTAGATCTGTAACACAGTAACACACTGTAGCACAGTAACACAAGCAGACAACTGTAGATCTGTAACACAGTAACACACTGTAGCACAGTAACACAGCAGACAACTGTGATCTGTAACACAGTAACACACTGTAGACACGTAACACACAGCAGACACTGTAGATCTGTAACACAGTACACACTGTAGCACAGTAACACAGCAGAAACTGTAAGATCTGAACACAGTAAACACACTGTAGCACAGTAACACCAGCAGACAACTGTAGATCTGAAACACAGTAACACACTGTAGCACAGTAACACAGCAGACAACTGTAGATCTGTAACACAGTAACACACTGTAGCACAGTAACACAGCAGACAACTGTAGATCTGTAACACAGTAACACACTGTAGCACAGTAACACAGCAGACAACTGTAGATCTTTAACACAGTAACACACTGTAGCACAGTAACACAGCAGACAACTGTAGATCTGTAACACAGTAAACACACTATAGCCAAGTAACACAGCAGACACTGTAATCTGTAAACACAGTAAACACACTGTAGCCAGAAACACACAAGACAACTGTAGATCTGTAACACAGTAACACACTGTAGCACAGTAACACAGCAGACAACTGTAACACAGTAGATCATTGTTATTTCATCTGCTGCTGCTCATGGACATATTCTCCACTCTCACCTTTATATACATTATATGTTACATGTTTATATATGTTACATGTTTTATTCTCAACCTATCTTTCACTGTTTCTAAACAGGTTCTAGAGAAGAAGGAAGAAGTTGATATTTCTTCTTAATCTACTTTACAGTTCCAGTATCAATGTGCTACTTCCGTGTCACGATGTTGATGAGGAAACTGTCATCTTACAGGTGCCACAAGTTGAGCCACTCCTAGTGTATACAGTAAGTTTCTGCCAACTCGTGAATACACCATGCCTATAGACCATGCCCACTAAAGTAAATGATCACACCTCTCCTTTTAAACGTGTGAGATGTGTGTCATTTACTTGAGCTGAGGTCGAGGTGAGACACATTCAATTGAGCAGCAGTCTTCTTAGCTGTGGTCTCCATTGATACTAATATCAGATAAAGAACAAGACATCATAGAAAGAGAATACCAGTAATGGCTGCAGTTTTCTTGTCCAGATCTAAGAGAGTGTTCAGGAACTTGTCTCTGATCCTATTGAGTGGATCAGTCTCTCTGCTCCTGTGGATGGCTCTCAGGCACCCGCCTGGCTCAGACAGGGGTCCTCTCCCCACTCCGGAACTCCTCCCGTCGGACTACGCTGCCGACCTGCCGGCCTGCTCAGCCATCATCCGAGGAGACATGGAGGGTCCGGAGTGGGAGCAGCTCAGCCTCCTGCTGAAGACCAAGAAGAAGCAGCAGCTGCTGTCAGAGGAGTTCTACCACAACGTAACTCAGGACTGTCAGAGGTACGTTGCAGACAGAGGGTTCATCACCGTTCCTCTGAGCCAGGAGGARAAGGAGTTCCCCATCGCCTACTCCATGGTCATCCACGAGAAGATTGAGATGTTTGAGAGGCTCCTGCGTGCTCTGTACACTCCKCAGAACGTCTACTGCGTCCACATCGACCAGAAATCATCCRAGGACTTCARGAGTGCAGTGAGGGCTATCGTGTCCTGCCTACCCAATGTGTTTGTGGCCAGTAAGATAGAGAGTGTGRTCTATGCCTCCTGGTCCAGAGTGCAGGCTGACCTGAACTGTATGGAGGACCTGCTAAAGTCACCTGTCCAGTGGAGGTACCTTCTCAACACCTGTGGAACCGACTTCCCCATTAAGACCAACGCTGAGATGGTTCAGGCCCTCAAACTGCTGAACGGRAARAACAGCATGGAGTCAGAGGTCACCAACGACTACAAGAAGGGCAGATGGCAGTTCCACCACAACGTCACGGACACAGTGGTCAGGACAGAGGTTAAGAAGACCCCTCCACCAATCAACACCCCCATGTTCTCTGGCAACGCCTACTTCGTGGTATCCAGGGCCTTCGTCCGTCACGTGATGAAGAGTCAGGAGGTCCGGGTCCTGCTGGAGTGGGAGAAGGACACCTATAGTCCTGACGAACACCTGTGGGCCACTCTGCAACGGATGCCCGCTGTCCCAGGCTCCAACCCCCCCAACAGTAAGTACCAGCAGTCGGATATGAACTCCATGGCCAGGGTAGTGAGGTGGAGCTACCWKGCTGGGGATGTGAGGAGCGGAGCCCCTTACCCACACTGCTCCGGGACCTACAGGAGAGCTGTGTGTGTCTATGGAGCTGGAGACCTGCAGTGGCTCCTAAACCAACACCACCTTATCGCTAACAAGTTTGACCCCGAGGTGGATGATGTGGCGATCAGGTGTCTGGAGTCATACCTGCGCTTTAAAGCAACGTACAGTCTATCAGTAAGGACAGTGGAATCTAGGAATACCTTACAAAAACTATGAAAGGTTGTAGCTGTTTTTAACACTTTAACTCTATTCTTAACCAGCTAGAGGGTGTTCTATTTCTGATGTTACTGTATACTTCTGATGTTACTGTATACTTCTGATGTTACTGTATACTTCTAATGTTACTTCTGATGTTACTGTATACTTCTGATGTAACTGAGTTACTTCTAAATGTTACTTCTGATGTTAACTGTATATTCCTGATAGTTACTTTCTGAATGTTAATGTATACTTCTGATGTTACTTTCTGAATGTTACTGTATACTTCTGATGTACTTCTGTCGTTTCTATTCTGTATACTTTCGATGTTACTGTATACTTCTGATGTTACTTCTGATGTTACTGTATACTTCTGATGTTATGTAACTTATGTTCTGATGTTACTTCTGATGTTACTGTATACTTCTGATGTAACTGTATACTTCTGATGTTACTGTATACTTTCTGATGTACTGTACTTTAGTTACTTCTGATGTTCGTATACTTCTGATGTTACTGTCTACTTCTGATGTTACTGTCTACTTCTGATTACTGATTACTGTATCTTCTGATGTACTGTATACTTCTGATGTTACTTCTGATGTTACTGTATACTTCTATGTACTGTATACTTCTGATGTATTCTGATGTTACTGTATACTTCTGATGTTACGTATACTTCTGATGTTACTGTATACTTCTGATGTTACTGTTACTTCTAATGTTACTTCTGATGTTCACTGTATACTTCTGATGTTACTGTTACTTCTGATGTTACTGTATACTTCTGATGTTACTTCTTGATGTTACTGTATACTTCTGATGTTACTGTATACTTCGATGTTAGCTGTATGAGGTAAATAAAATAATGTCTTTTTTTTTTTTTTTTTTTATGTTGTGGTGCACTGTATAGTTGTGATTGCCATGTATATTCCAGAATACGTCCTCCTGTAGTATTTATTTAGTACTCCACTAGTCCAATACGCAGTGTCACTGAACACATCAATTCTTGTAACAGTTCTACATGTAGTCAAAAATGCCGGGCTATTAAGTTTTA
>NW_019943153.1:167685-170675 GCF_002910315.2 Salvelinus sp. IW2-2015
ACTGTATACTTCTGATGTTACTGTATACTTCTGATGTTACTTCTGATGTTACTGTATACTTCTGATGTTACTGTATACTTCTGATGTTACTGTATGAGGGTTGTAAATAAAATAATGTCTTTTTTTTTTTTTTTTTTATGTTGTGGTTGCACTGTATAGTTGTGATTGCCATGTATATTCCAGACATACGTCCTCCTGTAGTATTTATTTAGTACTCCATCTAGTCCAATGACCAGTGTCACTGAACACATCAATTCTGTAACAGTTCTACATGTAGTCAACAATGCCGGGCTATTAAGTTTTATAACATTATATATACATACTGTGTGTGTGTGAGGGCACGACAAAACCTGTGTGTATTTATGACTAGTGTGCCTGGAGTCTTTCACAATTTTTAGGGCCTTCCTCTGCACCACTACCTGGTATGGCAACTGCTCGGCCTCCGACCGCAAGGCACTACAGAGGGTAGTGCGTACGGCCCAGTACATCACTGGGGCCAAGCTTCCTGCCATCCAGGACATCTATACCAAGTGGTATCAGAGGAAGACCATAAAAATTGTCAAAGACTCCAGCCACCCTAGTCATACACGGTTCTCTGTGCTACCGCACGGCAAGCGGTACCGGAGCGCCAAGTATAAAGAGGCTTCTCAACAGCTTCTACCCCCGAGCCATACGACTGCTCAACAGCTTCTACCCCCGAGCCATACGACTGCTCAACAGCGTCTACCCCCGAGCCATACGACTGCTGAACAGCTTCTACCCCCAAGCCATACGACTGCTCAACAGCTTCTACCCCCAAGCCATACGACTGCTCAACAGCTTCTACCCCCGAGCCATACGACTGCTGAACAGCTAATCAAATGGCTACCCAGACTATTTGCATTGCCCCCCCATTTACACTGTTGCTACTCTGTTATCATCTATGCATAGTCACTAATAACTCTACCTACATGTACATATTACATCAATTACCCTGACTAGCCCCCAGTATACAGCCTCGCTATTGTTATTTTACTGCTGCTCTTTAATTATTTGTTACTTTTATTTATTTATATTTTTCTTAAAACTGCATTATTGGTTAAGGGCTTCTAAGTAAGCATTTCACTGTAAGGTCTACACCTGTTGTATTCAGCATTTCACTGTAAGGTCTACACCTGTTGTATTCAGCATTTCACTGTAAGGTCTACACCTGTTGTATTCGGAGCATGTGACAAATAAAAGCTGATTTGATTTATGTATTTAATATATACACACACACATATTTACACTGAACTATAAATAATATAAATGCAACATGCAACAATGATTTTACTGAGGTACAGTTCATAGAAAGAAATCAGTCAATTGGAATCAACTCATTAAGCCCTGACCTATGGATTTCACATGGTGGGCAGCAACCATGGGTGCCCATCCAATCAGAATGAGTTTCCCCCCACAAAAGGGCTTTATTACAGACAGAAATAGTCCTCAGTTTCCTGAGGAGCCGGATGTGGATGTCCTGGGCTGGCGTGGTAACACGTGGTCTGCGGTTGTGAGGTTTGTTGGAAGTACTTCCAAATTCTCTAAAACGACATTGGGAGGCGGCTTATGGTAGAGAAATTAACGTTCAATTCTCTGGCAACAGCTCTGATGGACATTCCTGCAGTCAACATGCCAATTACACGCTCCCTCAAAACTTGAGACATTTGTGGCATTGTGTTGTGTGGCCTTTTATTGTCCCCCAGCACAAGGTGCACCTGTGTAATGGTCATGCTGTTTAATCAGCTTCTTGATATGCCACACCTGTCAGGTGGATGTATTGTCTTGGCAAAGGAGAAATGCTCACTAACAGATGTAAACTTTGTGCACACAATTTGAGGGAAATAATATTTTTGTGCGTATGGAAAAGGTCTGGGATCTTGTATTTCAGCTCATGAAACCAACACTTTACCTGCTGTGTTGATATTCTTTGTTCAGTATATTTATATATTATTTATTATATATATATTTATATTTATATATAGATTGAACAGAAATCTGCCATTCAGCATACGTCTTTATCCAAAGTGTCGTCCAGTCAGAAATGTTCTCACTTATTCAGAAGCAACTCATCTTCTCTGTGTTTTAATTAAAGCCGCTCTAATGTAAAACAATATCTTAAGTCACATCACGGTATTAAGGCAGCTTTTTCACTTGACTCTTCATTTAAGAGTAGTTTTTTGTTGGAACGATGCCATTTTTACTGTACCTTAGACATGATTGTAACTAATTTGAGTCAAACATGAAACTGAACCCAGTCTTACCATGTAATGTATTGTTAGTATAGTATATCATGTATTAACAATATGTTTTGTATGCCAACTACTGTTGTAAGTATGTGTGTTCTGTTGTACTTGAAAATTCTTCCTAATGAATAAAGACACATTTGGATTTGGACATTTACTTTAGAGAAATAATGTACAAGAACGTCCCCTCCAAAAACACTTGACAAAAACCAACATCCTGATTGACAGTAAGACTGGTATCACATTCCTGCATCAACCAATATGTCTTTAGGTTCTCCGTTTTCACAACGTATACCTTGTCGTCGCTACAGACAGACAGAATCTGGTCCTTCCAGACAGATGACAGGGGACAGTAACTTTTTCATGTAGGATTCTTTCAAAGACATTAGCAGTAAACCGTTTCCAGGTGATGCAAAACCTGCAGTAAAGCGTTTCCAGGTGCTGTGAAACCTGCTCTATTTAACATCACTCTGTGGGGTCATGTGACCTAAAATAAGGATCAAATCAAAAACCCATAAAAATATATTAATCTTTGTCCTTTCTCACCTGTTGAATATAAATATATAAATGTAATGAAGAACAAGCATCAACCCTCAGTAACAGAGTGACTTAAATACATTGCAGATACAAAACGTAACTATGACAACATCTCTATGTTTGGCTTGATACATAAAAGTTACAGAGCACAGTGGAGAGATTGACCAGAGACAGCAGGAGGTTACAGAG
>NW_019943153.1:171427-185868 GCF_002910315.2 Salvelinus sp. IW2-2015
GAGAGGAAAGGAGAAGAGTGAAGAGGATAAGAGTGGAGAGGAGAGAGGAGATTGAAGAGGAGAGGAGGAGAGAAGAGATGAGGAGAGTGGAGAGGAGAGTGAAGAGGAGAGGAGGAGAGAGGAGAGGAGGAGAGTGAGGAGGAGAGTGGAGAAGATAGTGGAGAGAAGTGAGGAGGAGAGTGTAGAGGAGAGAGTGGGGAAGAGGGAGGAGTAGAGTGGAGAGGACAGAGGGGAGAGGAGAGTGGAGCGTGAAGAGGAGAGTGAAGGAGAGTCGAGAGTGGAGAGGAGAAGATGGAAGAGGAGAGGATGATGAAGAGGAGGAGAGTGAAGAGGAGGAYAGTGGAGAGGAGGAGAGTGAAGAGGAGAGGAGGCGAGGTGGTGTGAAGAGATGAGGAGAGTGAAGAGGAGAGAGGGGGAGAGTGGAGAGGAGATAGGAGGAGAGTGGAGAGGAGAGAGAGGAGAGACCGTATGAAGTAGAATACACTGTATAATATATTTAGGACAGAAGAAAGAGCTAACCAGGTTAACAGTTTAAAGGCAGGTTTCCTGGACACAGACGAAGCCTTGTCTTGCACTAAATGTTCAATTGAGAATCTACATTGAAAGTGACTTTTAGTCCAGGACTAGGCCTCATTTGGGTTTTATATATTTCAGGACTCACTGAAGGCTCTGTAACTATTGGGGGGTCTCTGCAGCACTCTGCGTCTGATGAAGAGGAAGATGTGGGAGAGAAGGATGAGTGGAGGGGGGGCAGCTGGTCGGCTGTGGTACTCCTTGATCAGTTCATACCGCTGGAATTTCCAGATGGTGTCTGTGTTTTCCTGAACCTCCTGGAAAGTATAACTGGAGGGTGGAGAGGAAGAGGAAGAGGGAGAAGAGTGAAACACGGACAACAATGCAGATGATAGAAAGTGCAGAGATTGATGAATGGATGGATGGATGGATGGATGGATGGATGAATGGATGGATGGATGGATGGATGAAAGGATGGATTGATGGATGGATGGATGGATGGATGGATGGATGGATGGATGGTTGGATGGATGGATGGATGAATGAAAGGATGGATGGATGGATGGTTGGATAGATGGTTGGATGGATGAGTGGATGGATGGATTGATCGTTTCATTGATTGATTGATGATTGGAACCTACTTGAAGATTGCTATGAGCAGGTTGAGCAGCAGTATGTTGGCAAACAGCAGGTAGACACACAGTAGGATTATAGTCAGCCACTCAGGGAACGCAGGCATCTTGTCCTCGTTAAGAATGGGGCATTTAGGCTTTTGAGGCTCTGTACCATTTACACTGCAGGCCTTTATGTCAAACAGGGCATCTGAAACAGATAGAGGACACAACAGGGATCAATTACATCAAATGTGCCAGTCTGTTTCGTCTCTCCTCAAATCAATTCAACTTTTATTTGTCAGCAGAAAGTTACAGACGCACAAATATCATGCTAAACTCTCACGATTACAATAACAGGGGAGGTTAGCATTTTATATCATACCCCCAAGACATGCTAAACTCTCACCATTACAATAACAGGGGAGGTTAGCATTTTATATCATACCCCCAAGACATGCTAACCTCTCACCATTACAATAACAGGGGAGGTTAGCATTTTATATCATACCCCCAAGACATGCTAACCTCTCACCATTACAATAACAGGGAAGGTTGCATTTATATCAACCCAGGCATGCTAAACTCTCACGATTACAATAACAGGGGAGGTGGGCATTTTATATCATACCCCAAGACATGCTAACCTCTCACCATTACAATAACAGGGGAGGTTAGCATTTTATATCATACCCCCAAGACATGCTAACCTCTCACCATTACAAATAACAGGGGAGGTTGGCATTTTATATCATAACCCCAAGACATGCTAACCTCTCACCATTACAATAACAGGGGAGGTTGGCATTTTGGGGGGGGGGGTGTGATATTTATGCCTCTAACGTTCTCACTCATCATTATTCACGATTCATTCAGAATTATCCATACATCCACTTAACATTTTCTCCTAAAATGACATACCCAAATCTAACTGCCTGTAGCTCAGGACCTGAAGCAAGGATATGCATTTTCGTGATAAGATTTGAAAGGAAACACTTTGAAGTTTGTGGAAATGTGAAATTAATGTAGGAGAATATAARCAACTCGATTTGGTAAAAGATAATACAAACCAAAAAACATGTGTTTTTTGTTTCATCATCTTTGAAAGGCAAGAGAAAGGTCACAATGTATTATTCCAAGTGAGGCACAATTTATATTTTGGCCACTAGATGGCAGCAGTGTATGTCCAAAGTTTTAGACTCAATTTCTGTTAAAAATGTTGTATCAAGACTGCCCAAATGTGCCTAATTGGTTTATTAATACATTTTCAAGTTCATAACTGTGCACTCTCCTCAAACAATATAGCATGGTATTCCTTCACTGTAATAGATACAGTAAATTGGACAGTGCAGTTAGATTAACAAGAATTGAAGCTTTCTGCCCATTTCAGATATGTCTATGTCCTAGGAAATGTTCTTGTTACTTGAGTAGCCTGGTCCACATTAGCCTACGTTAGCTCAACCGTCCCACCTATCCTGGAACACCTATCCTGTGGAGGATAATCATGGTAGCGTCCACATTAATGTAGAAGTGTTCAGAAACATATTCTATTCTTATTTACAATAAGAATAGAATATGCATGTTTGATGTCTCATCAAAGGGGGCTTTCTTGCATGTGTCCATGTCCGTGTTTCGTTCCTTGTAAGCGGTAGCTCTAGCCTTTAGTTCAGTGTGATGTTGCCTGTAATCTATGGTTTCTGGTTTGGATACGTGGTTATAGTCACTGTGGGGACAACATCATCTATGCACTTATTGATGAAGCCTGTGACTGATGTTGTAAACACCTCAATGCTATCGGAAGAATCCCGGAACATATCCCAGTCTGTGCTAGCAAAACAGTCTTGTAGACTCACGTTTGCTTCATCGGATTGAGTCAGTCACTGATACCTCCTGTTTGAGTTTTGTAAACAGGAAGCAGGAGAACGGGGGCCTCCCGGGTGGCGCAGTGGTCTAGGGCACTGCATCGCAGTGCTAGCTGCGCCACCAGAGTCTCTGGGTTCGCGCCCAGGCTCTGTCGCAACCGGCCGCGACCGGGAGGTCCGTGGGGCGACGCACAATTGGGCTAGCGTCGTCCGGGTTAGGGAGGGTTTGGCCGGTAGGGATATCCTTGTCTCATCGCGCTCCAGCGACTCCTGTGGCGGGCCGGGCGCAGTGCGCGCCTAACCAAGGGGCCAGGTGCACGGTGTTTCCTCCGACACATTGGTGCGGCTGACTTCTGGGTTGGAGCGCGCTGTGTTAAGAAGCATGCGGCTTGTTGGTTGTGCTTCTGGAGGACGCATGGCTTTTCGACCTTCGTCTCTCCCGAGGCCCGTACGGGAGTTGTAGCGATGAGACAAGATAGTAATTACTAGCGATTGGATTACCACGAAAATTGGGGAGAAAAAGGGGATTAAAAAAAAGGAAGCAGGAGAACGGAATCAAATGGTCAGATTTGCCGAAGGGAGGAGGGAATGCTTTGTATGCAATTCTGTGGGTTAGAATAAAAGTCTAGTGTTGCAGGAGAACGTTAGTAAAAAATGAGTAAAATGGTTTTAAGTCTCCGTCCCACCCTCTGGGTGAAGGTTTCTTGTTTGTTTATGGCCCCATACAGTTTGTTGAGTGCCAAAGTGGTTTGGCTTGTGGCGAGATGTACAGTCTGGTCAAAAGTTTTGAGAATGACACAAATATTAATTTTACTGCCTCAGCTTGTGTTGATGGCAATTTGCATTATACTCCAGGAATGTTATAATGAGTATCCCCTCTTTGCCATGTAAATGAAACTGAATCCCCAAAAAAACATTTCCACTGCATTTCAGCCCTGCCACAAAAGGACCAGCTGACATCATGTCAGTGATTCTCTCTTAACACAGGTTGAGTGTTGACGATGGACAAGCGGCTGGAGATCACTCTGTTCATGCTTGATTGAGGTCAAATAACAAACTGGAAGCTCTCAAAAGGAGGGTGGTGCTTGGAATCATTGTTCTCCTCTGTCAACCTTGGTTAACTGCAAGGAACACGTGCCGTCATCATTGCTTTTGCCACAAAAAGGGCTTCACAGGCAAGGATATTGCAAGATTGCACTTAAAGATTGCACTTAAATCTACCATTTATCGATCATCAAGAACTTCAAGGAGAGCGGTTCAATTGTTGTGAACAAGGCTTCAGGGCGCCCAAGAAATTCCAGCAAGCTCCAGGACCGTCTCCGAAAGTTGATTCAGCTGCGGGATCGGGGCACCAGCAGTACAGAGCTTGCTCAGGAATGGCAGCAGGACGTGTGAGTGCATCTGCACACACAGTGAGGTGAAGACTTTTGGAGGATGGCCTGTGTCAAGAAGGGCAGCAAAGAAGCCATTCTCTCCAGGAAAAACATCAGGGAAAGACTGATATTCTGCAAAAGGTACAAGGATTGGACTGCTGAGGACTGGGTAAAGTCATTCTCTCTGATGAATCCCCTTTCCGATTGTTTGGGGCATCTGGAAAAAAAGCTTGTAAGACAAGGTGAGCACTACCATCAGTCCTGTGTCATGCCAACAGTAAAGCATCCTGAGACCATTCATGTGTGGGGTTGCTTCTCAGCCAAGGAGAGTGGCTCACTCACAATTTTGCCTAAGAACACAGCCATGAGATAAAGAATGGTACCAACACATCCTCCGAGAGCAACTTCTCCCAACCATCCAGGAACAGTTTGGTGATGAACAATGCCTTTTCCAGCATGATGGAGCACCTTGCCATAAGGCAAAAGTGATAACTAAGTGGCTCAGGGAACAAAACATCTATATTTTGGGTCCATGGCCAGGAAACTCCCCAGACCTTAATCCCATTGAGAACTTGTGGTCAAWCCTCAAGAGGCGGGTGGACAAACAAAAACCCACAAATTCTGACAAACTCCAACTATTGATTATGCAAGAATGGGCTGCTATCAGTCAGGATGTGGCCCAGACGTTCATTGACAGCAAGCCAGGGCGGATTGCAGAGGTCTTGAAAAAGAAGGGTCAACACTGCAAATATTGACTCTTTGCATCAACTTCATGTCATTGTTAAAAGCCTTTGACACTTATGAAATGCTTGTAATTATACTTCATTATTCCGTAGTAACATCTGACAAAAATATATAAAGATACTGAAGCAGCAAACTTTGTGAAAATGTATATTTGTGTCATTCTCAAAACTTTTGGCCACGACTGTAGACAGCTGTGATAATTACAGATGATAACTTTCTTGGTAGATAAAAGGGTCTACAGGCAAAAGCTCCAGATTCCTTTCACACTAGAAGCAGGGCACCAGATGTTGTTTATGAAGAGGGACATCCCTTCCCCTTTTGACTTGCCCGAGGCCTCCTTTGTCCGATCGTGCCGCTGCACGAGAAACCGCCGAGATCTAAGTCCATAGAGTCATCCAGCCACGCCACGCCTGCCAACTTCTTATGGAATTGTCATGTTTGGCAATGGAGTTGGCTAGAGGACCAGGCTACTCAAACAGGAACACAAACACATCCGGACCAGGCTACTCAAACAGGAACACAAACACATCTGGACCAGGCTACTCAAACAGGAACACAAACACATCTGGACCAGCCTACTCAAACAGGAACACAAACACATCTGGACCAGGCTWCTCAAACAGGAACACAAACACATCTGGACGAGCCTACTCAAACAGGAGCACAAACACATCTGGACCAGGCTACTCAAACAGGAGCACAAACACATCTGGACCAGGCTACTCAAACAGGAACACAAACACATCTGGACCAGGCTACTCAAACAGCACATAGTAAAAAATAGAAAGACATACCTGCATAGATGAGGACGGTTCCTTTTCATCTGCACATCATTTGATCATTCTTCTACACCTGCATTGCTTGCTGTTTGMGGTTTTAGGCTGMGTTTCTGTACAGCACTTTYWGARATCAYCTGATGTAAGAAGGGCTTTATAAATACATTTGATTGATTGATCAGTTGACTTACTATCGATGTTAGAGGGCATTTTCCCGAAGATGATAAGGTATGGTTCGTAGATGACCCCCCGGACGATCCAGTCCAGTCTGTCCTCGTTGTGGATGAGGATGCCCTGCTTAGCAACGCCATATGCTACGACCCAGATACTCAGCAGGAACATGAAGAAGAACATATCCAACATCTGGAGGAGAGGAGAGAGATAACAAGTCGTTTAATACTACATGATGGTCCATAGCAGTCATCAACTTTACGAGGGAGACTCCTGTAGATTCAAGTAAAGGAGCCCTAAATGTTGTTATTAACTTTTCTAAGCTTAGGGGCGCTATTTTCACGTCCGGATGAAAAGTGTGCCCAAAGTAAACTGCCTGCTACTCAGGCCCAGAAGCTAGGATATGCATATAATTGGTAGATTTGGATAGAAAACTCTAACGTTTCTAAAACTGTTTGAATAATGTCTGTGAGTATAACAGAACTGATATGGCAGGCGAAACCCCGAGCACAATCCATCCAGGGAATTTTTTGTTGTTGACTTCAATCTGTTTTCCATTAGGTTTCTATGGTAAGCCCGTTTTAATAGAAATATGCCTGCAGTTCCTATAGCTTCCATTAGATGTCAACAGTCTTTAGGAATTGGTTGATGTTTTTCTTTAGAGAAATGAAGAAGTACGGCAGTTCAGAACGAGGGTCCAGCCGAGTGCACTCTAATGTTTTGATGCGCGCAACCTGGAACGTGCTTTCTTWGTTTTCCTCCGGTATTGAACACAGTTTATCCCGTCTTAAATTTTATAGATTATTTATGTAAAAAAATACCTAAAGTTGTATTAGGAAAGCTGTTTGAAATGTTTGGATCAAGATTACAGGTAACCTGTGTTTTTTTTATCAAACGAGCCAAATAAAATGGACATTTTGGATATATAACGACGGAATTAATCGAACAAAAAGGACCATTTGTGATGTTTGTGGGACATATTGGAGTGCCAACAGAAGAAGTTCTTCAAAGGGAAGGCATGAATTAAATTGTTTTTTCTGACTTTTGTGTCGCGCCTGGTTTGTTGAAATCTGATTTTCATGTGTTGGTATGCTGGGCGCTGTCCTCAGATTATCGCATGGTTTGCAGAAATTCACTGATAAAGAAGTCCTGGATGCTTTGTTAACATTAGACGTGATTAAATCCCCAGGGGCTGATCATTTGGATCCTGGTCTGCTGAAGTGTGCAGCACCCCTTATTGCTGGATCAGTAGCCCACATTTTATATTTAACATTGTTATCAGGAAGGCATTCGACACTGTTGATCATTCTGTTTTGCTGAAGAAATTATCAAGAGTAGACCTGGGATATACAGACTGTTTATGGTTTCAGAATTATCTTAGTGACAGAACTAAGGCCATCTTGATAGATGGGGTTCAATCAGAATTATCTTAGCGACAGAACTAAGGCCATCTTGATAGATGGGGTTCAATCAGAATTATCTTAGTGACAGAACTCAGGCCATCTTGATAGATGGGGTTCAATCAGAATTATCTTAGTGACAGAACTCAGGCCATCTTGATAGATGGGGTTGAATCAGAATTATCTTAGTGACAGAACTCAGGCCATCTTGATAGATGGGGTTCAATCAGAATTATCTTAGCGACAGAACTCAGGCCATCTTGATAGATGGGGTTAAATCAGAATTATCTTAGTGACAGAACTAAGGCCATCTTGATAGATGGGGTTAATAGATTTGAGGTTCAAAAGGTGTTCCTCAGGGTTCACTTTGTTATATAATGACATAGGAAACACTGTTAATACGTGTAACATTCATCTCTATGCAGATGACAGTTTTGTATTCCTGTGCCACCTCAGGGTTAGGGTCAGTGTTAGGGTCAGTGTTAGGGTTAGGTTAGGGTTAGGGTCAGGGTTAGGTCAGGGTCAGGGTTAGTGGTTAGTGTCAGGGTCAGGGTTAGGGTCAGGGTTAGGGTCAGGGTTAGGGTCAGGGTTAGGTTAGGGTCAGGGTTAGGGGTCAGGGTCAGGGTTAGGGTCAGGGTAGGGTCAGGGTTAGGGTCAGGGTTAGGGTCAGGGTCAGGGTTAGGGTCAGGGTTAGGGTCAGTGTTAGGGTTAGGGTCAGGGTTAGGGTCAAGGTCAGGGTTAGGGCTGACCCTCGGTGCAGCAGGCCATTCGTGGACTTCAGCATGACTTTGATTCAGTTCAGAAATCACTTACAGATCTTAAATGAGTGTAAATACTAAGTAAAACCAAGCTCKTGCTGTTCTGTAGGTCATGAAATGTTGACCCTGAGGACCTGCATATCTGCCCTATAAATGGAGCCCAAATTGAGCTTGTTTCTCAATATAAGTACCTGGGTGTCTGGATTGATGACAAGTTGTCCTTCGTAACGCATATAAAACATCTGACTAAGAAGCTAACATCGTTTTTTATATCTAAATAAATCACCATTCAAATAGGAGAAAGATTGTTCAAACAACGCTTCWCCCTGTATTGGATTTTGGTGATATTGTTAACATGCATGCAGCAACCTAAAACCCTTGGACGCAGTCTACCATTCAGCAATACGTTTTATCACAGGGGACAATTTTAGGACTCATCATTGTAGTCTGTATAAAATGTGTGATGGACCTCTCTGTCTGTAAGAAGAGAGCTGCTTTCTCTTGTATTTACAAAGCAATCTGACAGAAACTCCCTCCTATATGTAACATCATTAATTAAGATAAGAATCATAAGTTACCAAACCCGTTCTCAGGAATGGATAACCCCAGAGATCCCTCCAGTCTCCACAGATTTGGAAAATCTGCCTTTTGTTTTTTTGCCCCAAATTTGTGGAACAATCTGCAGAGTTCACTGCAGTTAGATGTGCTGGTGTCACTCAGGCAGGTTACACTATTGATTGAGGACCTCTATGTAGTTGAATGTGATTGCTTTTATTAAATGTTTGTTATATATTATTAGTTATTTTTTTATTGTGCAGAATTGTATTGTTTTATCCACATTGGTATGTTATGCCTAACCGTAGCCTTAAATTAAGACCAAAAAGCTTATTTTTGTTTTCCTGAATTTCTAAGTTATAGCCGATTTTGACTTTGTGGCTGTGGTAACTATTTGAAAGGGCAGTGAATTCTCTGCTACTTTGAGAACTTGTAAACAAGCCTCTTGTGTGTTAGATGCAGATGGTTAACTGGTGTTAGCTTTATAAAGCCTGATGTAGTTTGTTGATATTCAACATTTTTACACAACTACAACGGCTCACAATAGTCTAGACACAATAACATGAAGTTAATGTGTATCGATCCATCCTCTCACCATTCTCCTGACGATGATGATCTTGGGGCCCAGAGTTTTACTGATGATGAAGATGGCCATGAGACGAAGACAGAAGATGATGAAGTCGATACACAGGATGACCTTCCCTGCATAGAACAACCTGGTGGTCAGTCTGCAAGTGAAATATACAGTAGATCAGTAGTATGAGGTCATCTCTCGAGATAGACATGAACGCTGGACTCATTAATGGTGAAACATGAAACGCTGGACAAGCACGGGAACCTCCTACCTCATAATGGTGAAACTGCCACGGCCATTTGCTGTATTACATTTCTACTGCGCGAACAACAGCATATGGAGCTGTTTCCTCACAGCGCAGGTCCATCTTTAACGTTAGCTAGCATTTCCTACAGCGCCACCAGAAGCTCTCTTGGGCTTCGCGTGCCTCCCAGATGCTCTTAGCGTTTAGGCTAAAGCCTCTTCTCGCTACCAGCGCACTCCAGTCCCTTGGAGGAACGTGGTCCTTGGAGCTAGTGGCGGCTGATCTGCCCCCATACAGATGGCCGATACAGTCGCGTACGTTCCGGGCTTTTAAGGCGTTTAAAGGGCGTAGTCGCTCTCTGCGCCCTTACGGATGAGGGACGTATCCCTGTCTTCATCAGCTCGCTCCATCAGCGACTCTTCCTAAATAGTGTTGAGGCCGTAGCCGTCGGTCCGCCATGCTGAGCCTAGAGACGGCGGCCAAGGGTTCACACACTGAGTTCTCTCCTATACACAATACTGGGCTCGGTCATAGACCATCCCGGTAGCCCGGGTTCCGCGGCTACCCGCCACGCGCAGTCTGTGTCATAAGAAGCCAGTGCGGCTGGTTTGGTAACGGTTGTGAGACATTCGCGTAGAGGGACGGCCTGTGTGCTTCTCTGAACCCTTCATCTCGCTCCCCGAGACTCGCCTCCGTACCGGATGTAGTACATTGATAATTAGTGAATTATTTTTATATTTTAAATCTATTCCTGATTTTAGATTACCTCTCACCGATTGAATTAATTGGGGAGACGTAAATGTGTATGTGGACATAAAGACATAGGGATACATAGCTTAGCAAATAGCAATGAATAATCCACCGTCTACCGTAATAGCAGCAACATTTGGTCTACGCTTAGGTAGTGTAATTAATCATTTTATCATATATTAATCTAATTATTCAATTATAATAGTACAACGGTTATTAATTAATTTGTATCTTATAATATTTTCTTAGAACCGCAGTATAAAGTTCTAAACTTAAAGCATTTTAAGACTTTAAAATAACTTAATTTAAGGACACTTAAGTCTGAGCATAACCGTGCCCAGAGACGAAAGACAAATTAGATGCATCTCTACTGGTGATCAGATAACATCCAGTGACACTTGGATCGTATCATTCGCTTTCGTCCTTACCGCAAGTGTGGACTTAAAACAATACGGAGCTGGGCGTATGGGAACTGCGGCATCATTGTCCTACTCATGACAGCTTAACGCTCAGCTAGGCAAAGACGGGTCCCTCCACGTACCCGGAGGGTAGCAGCCTGTAGACAAGATGCTATCTTAGCGACCTCAGAACGTGAAGGCGATGCTCTGAATTAAATGTGGTCAGTGTGTAAGCTAGGCTACCCTGTTTGCTCTTCTGTGAAGCCTCATTCGTGTAACTCCTACCTCCAAAAGGATATAATATGCATGCGATAGTGATAGAGACGTGTGTAGTGTGTAGATGTGATGGGCACTGATATCTATAGAAGCCTTTTTCGAGCAGTTAGGCTAGTGCCATAGACGGTGTCCGATTCTCCTGTGCTACAGCTTCACAGCGTATGAGGCAACCACTGCGCTAGCCTTCATGCCGGAATCTTGTACGTACGGCAATGCGGATGCTACCGGTTATGACCCAATTTCAGACATTCGCGACGACCTCAAGTGCGAACGACACGAGCGTCGACATGGAGCGGCCGCTTCGCTCCACAGAGGGGTAGTATCACATTTCCATTTCATTTTCATTAACCAGTACAACGGTTTGATTTTGTTTGTAGTCAGCAGTGAAGCGAGTGACATCTTATGGGAAGGCTAGCTATCGAATAACGACCCGGATCGCGTCCTCTGCGTGAGCGTTCTCGAGATTAGAGTATGTAGTGGTGTTTAGTTAATGCGCACAGGTCGAGGCGACGCAGAGTCTCAACTAGTCCGTAGGTTAGCTGTCAGCAGCTAAGTCCTGATGGTGTCAGTTACTTTTATTACACAGACAGATCCATGCGATAACTAGTACACTGCGACCACTATCTCGCGCTGTGAGTCTTAGACGGAGCTAGCGGCCCGCCGAAACTAGGTTACTGCTACTGTGACGGGATGTTGTAGAGCATGAAACCTACAGGAACGGGGCCACCGCCTTGATGTTAGTTGAGAACGACAGGGTGTTTGTCCAGATCACGCCAAGGTTCTTAGCGCTCTGGGAGGAGGACACAATGGAGTTGTCAACCGTGATGGCGAGATCATGGAACGGGCAGTCCTTCCCCGGGAGGAAGAGCAGCTCCGTCTTGCCGAGGTTCAGCCTTGAGGTGGTGAATCCGTCATCCACACTGATATGTCTGCCAGACATGCAGAGATGCGATTCGCCACCTGGTCATCAGAAGGGGGAAAGGAGAAGATTAGTTGTGTGTCGTCTGCATTAGCAATGATAGGAGAGACCATGTGAGGTTATGACAGAGCCAAGTGGACTTTGGTGTATAGCGAGAATAGGAGAGGGCCTAGAACAGAGCCCTGGGGGACACCAGTGGTGAGAGCACGTGGTGAGGAAGACAGATTCTCGCCACGCCACCTGGTAGGAGCGACCTGTCAGGTAGGACGCAAGCTCAAAGCGGTGGGCCGCGCCGGAGATGCCCAACCGGAGAGGTGGAGAGGAGGATCTGATGGTTCACAGTATCGAAGGCAGCCGATAGGTCTTAGAAGGATTGAGAGCAGAGGAGAGAGAGTTAGCTTTAGCAGTGCGAGCGCCTCCGTGATACAGAGAAGAGCAGTCTCAGTTGAATGACTAGTCTTGAAACCTGACTGATTTGGATCAAGAAGAGTCATTCTGAGAGAGATAGCGGGAGAGCTGGCCAAGGACGGCACGTTCAAGAGTTTTGGAGAGAAAAGAAAGAAGGGATACTGGTCTGTAGTTGTTTGACATCGGAGTGGATCGAGTTGTAGTTTTTTCAGAAGCGGGTGCAAACTCTCGCTTCTCTTGAAGGACGGAAGGCCGTTAGCCAGCGCCGGGTTCTAGATACTATTACACTCAACGGAACGACTTGAATTATGTAGTGTTCAAACAACGCAGCCACTGCCAGCTAGCCCCGCCCACCCCCCATACAAAGTCAACAACTGCCAAGCTAGGCACACAAAGTCAACAACGCAGCCACTGCCAGCTAGCCTACTTCAGCAGTACTGTATCATCTTAATTCATTTTAGTCAATAAGCATTGGGCGTATGCGAACGTAAGGTGTCGTTAACTTCTGAACATTCGAGACGCGATGTGCTAAGGTACGCAGTGCCTGACATCCAATCTACCTTGGTGTCAAGGTGTAGCAAGTGAAGGTGGCTCTCTCGTGAATAAGTGCGTGTGCTCAGAGCTATGTGTTGCTGTCGATATGAGCGCAGCGGTGGATTCTATGCGTGCTTCTAACTGCACCGACCGATGCACAAACCGGCTGGTTGGTCTTGTTATCGTATTTTTTGCGGCTTCTCTTAGTTTTGATTTTCCTCACTCGTCCTGCCTATTTCCTCTCCATCATCGGGATGCGCGCGCCTGGCGGCTCGGATTCTTCAGGCAAAGATCGGCCGCCGCATAAATTCTTGCAGTTTGGTGACCCAGAGGAGAGGCGGAGAAAGAGCGGTGCAGACGAGCCCACGTAGAGGGTTCTCAGGTCTGCCGGTGGGTAGGCACTGCCATGGAAAACTCCGAGAACTCTGCTGGCCAAGAGTCATCAGGCTGAGTTTGACATCTTCTGAGCCTCAAGCCATCCGAGCTCCAGTTCCGCGCGTCATAGTCGCTCGATCTCCTGGCACTGCACTCTTGCTCAAGATGGTGAAATGCGCGATCACGCATCAGATATACACCTGCTCACTCACGATAGCTGCGATGCGATCGTGGCGTTGCGGAGGTGGCGCGCCAGGATTCGTCACACCGACTGAGCAGCGTTGCTGGTGCGGCAGGGAGTAGGTTGGTCGAGCACAGCGAGGCTTCCGGGGTTAGAGGCAGATGCTTGAATTTAGAGTGGGTATCGCCTCATCTCTCCCAAGTTGGCTTAGCAGCAGAGTCACGATTATAGCTCTACTGGTGGCTCCACCTTAAAATGTCCCATTCTGGACGTATACGCGCTCTATTGAATTCCATGCGTGTGCACAGGATCCGCGACCATGTGCATGCCAAGGTCCGCAGAGAGGACTGTGCGAAGATTTCTCTCTTATTCACCATTTTAATCGCGCCCTGCTGCCCAGAGCCCGTGTTTCTCTCCTCGGATTAGATATCAGTCTCGCAATGAGGGTGGTGCGTACCCAGCGGAATGCCGGCGGAGTTGGATGTGAGCTCCTTTCCAGGACCGTAGGGAGCCGTGGACAGGGACTCCATCCTCTCAACAGTTCTGGGGCGGAACACTTATGAAGCAGCTTCACCCCAAACGGGTCTAGCTCTCTTGACGTCCGATATCCTCTTCTTGCCCTCCTTCTTTCCACTCTACTCCATCTTTTGACCTCACCGCTCGTCAGCCATTCCGCCCCGACGTGAAGCTGCAGCAAGGCTTGAGGGAGCAGATGGCCACGCATCGGAACACTACATCTTCTAGCGGTAGAAGAGGATGTGTGTGTACTTGCCCACATTCAGAGCTCTTGCATATGGCAAAGAGCGTCCCGAACTCACAGATAGAGTCTTAGGATGGAAGGAGGAGAGGGTGCGGGGACGCGGAACCGACTACACGCTGATAGGCTTATTGGCCTGATTCTTCCCTCGTGCGCCTCGTCATCCACACTTCCACTCAACTGCCCACTCTACCCGTCGAGATGGGTGAGTAGTCGCGTCCTGTCCAACCTGTGGCCTGAGTCGCTTCTGCTCTTCCCCGCT
>NW_019943153.1:185893-200170 GCF_002910315.2 Salvelinus sp. IW2-2015
GCGCTACAACTCCCGTACGGGCTCGGGAGAGACGAAGGTCGGAAAGCCACGCGTCCTCCGAAGCACAACCCAACCAAGCGCACTGCTTCTTAACACAGCGCGCTCCAACCCGGAAGCCAGCCGCACCAATGTGTCGGAGGAAACACCGTGTACCTGGCCCCCTGGTTAGCGCGCACTGCGCCCGGCCCGCCACAGGAGTCGCTGGAGCGCGATGAGACAAGGATATCCCTACCGGCCAAACCCTCCCTAACCCGGACGACGCTATGCCATTGTGCGTCGCCCCACGGACCTCCGGTCGCGGCCGCTGCCGACAGAGCCTGGGCGCGAACCCAGAGACTCTGGTGGCGCAGTTAGCACTGCGATGCAGTGCTTCTAGACCACTGCGCCACCCGGGAGGCCCGCAGGTCCATCTTTAACGTTAGCTAGCGTTCCCTACAGCGCAGTCCATCTTTAACGTTAGCTACAGCGCTCCCTGCGCTGTAGGGAGCCTACAGCGCAGTCCATTTTAAGCTAACTAGCGTTCCCTACAGCGGAGTCCATATTTAACGTAGCTAGCGTCCCTACAGCGCAGTCATCTTTAACGTTAGCTAGCGCTCTACAGCGCAGTCCCTTAAAAGCTAGCGTTCCCTAAAGCGCATCCATATTACTAACTACGGTCCTACAGCGCAGTCCATCTTTAACGTTAGCTAGCGCTCCCTACAGCGCAGTCCATCATTTATTTATTTTATTTTATTTTTTTATTTACTATTCGTATTATGTTATTTTTATTTTATTTTATTTTTTTATCTTTTCGGGTTTAAAAAAATAAAAATATATATATATAATATATTTATATATATTTTTTTTTATCCATTTTATCCCATTTCTCCCCAATTTTCGTGGTATCAATCGCTAGTAATTACTATCTTGTCTCATCGCTACAACTCCCGTACGGGCTCGGGAGAGACGAAGGTCGAAAGCCACGCGTCCTCCGAAGCACAACCCAACCAAGCCGCACTGCTTCTTAAACACAGCGCGCCTCCAACCCGGAAGCCAGCCGCACCAATGTGTCGGAGGAAACACCGTGTACCTGGCCCCTCGGTTAGCGCGCACTGCGCCCGGCCCGCCACAGGAGTCGCTGGAGCGCGATGAGACAAGGATATCCCTACCGGCCAAACCCTCCCTAACCCGGACGACGCTATGCCAATTGTGTGCGTCGCCCCACGGACCTCCCGGTCGCGGCGGCTGCGACAGAGCCTGGGCGCGAACCCAGAGACTCTGGTGGCGCAGTTAGCACTGCGATGCAGTGCTCTAGACCACTGCGCCACCCGGGAGGCCCCGCAGTCCATCTTTAACGTTAGCTAGCGTTTCCCTACAGCGCAGTCCATCTTTAACGTTAGCTAGCGCTCCCTACAGCGCAGTCCATATTTAACGCTAACTAGCGTTCCCTACGCGCGAGTCCATATTTACGTTAGCTAGCGCTCCCTACAGCGCAGTCCATTCTTTAGCGCTAACTTAGCTAACTAGCGTTTCCTACACGCAGTCCATCTTTAACGTTAGCTAGCGTTCCCTACAGCGCAGTCCATCTTTAACGTTAGCTAGCGTTCCCACAGCGCAGTCCATATTTAACGCTAACATAGCGTTCCCTACAGCGCAGTCCATATTTAACGCTAAGCTAGCGTTCCCTACAGCGGAGTCCATATTTAACGTTAGCTAGCGCTCCCTACAGCGCAGTCCATTTTAGCGCTAACTAGCGTTCCTACAGCGGAGTCCATATTTAACGTTAGCTAGCGTTTCCTACAGCGCAGTCCATATTTAACACTAAGCTAGCGTTTCCTACAGTGGAGTCCATCTTTAACGCTAACTATCGTTCCCTACAGCGGAGTCCATATTTAACGCTAGCTAGCGTTCCCTACAGCGGAGTCCATATTTAACGCTAGCTAACGTTAGAAGAAGAAGAAAATGAGGAAGAGGAGGCAGCTCACCTGAAGGCCAGTCCGATGATGAAGAGCAGGATGGACAGAAAGTCTAGAATGTTCCACATGTCATTAATGTACATATCAGCCTTCTTACGGAACCCAAACCCATCTGGGTCATGGAACAGCTGAGGGCACAAACACACATAGTTAATACTGTAGACACATCCATCTTCTAACATCATACTCGTTTGGCCAATCTATTTTGACTTTAAGTAGAATAGGATGTCTGTGTGTTTGTGAGCACAAACAAGTGTTCCACCTGTCGGATCTCCTCACAAGACCAATGAGATGAGCCAGACATAGAGAAGCCCCTCCCTCCAGGAGGGCGTGGCCTGGAAGTCGATCATCAGCACCACAGAGAACAGCAGCAGGAAGCTGAAGTAGGACAAGATGTTCCAGTAGAACTTCACCTGTATGGGGAGAGGTCAACAGAGGTCAGGGGTCAGGTAAGGGTTAACAACAACAGTAGAACTTCACCTGTATGGGGAAGGTCAACAGAGGTCAGGTAAGGTTAACAACAACAGTAGAACTTCACCTGTATGGGGAGAGATCAACAGAGGTCAGGTAAGGGTTAACAACAACAGTAGAACTTCACCTGTATGGGGAGAGTCAACAGAGGTCAGAGGTCAGGTAAGGGTTAACAACAACAGTAGAACTTCACCTGGGAGAGGTCAACAGAGGTCAGGTAAGGGTTAACAACAACAGTAGAACTTCACCTGGGGAGAGGTCAACAGGGGTCAGGGGCCAGGTAAGGTTTAACAACAACAGTAGAACTTCACCTGGAGAGGCTCACAGGCAGAGGTCAGGTAATGGTTAACAACAACAGTAGAACTTCACCTGTATGGGGAGAGATAACAGAGGTCAGGTAAGGGTTCAACATAACAACAGTATACACTTCACCGATGGGGAGAGGATCAACAGGGTCAGGGGATCAGGTAAGGTTAACAACAACAGTAGAACTTCACCTGGGGGAGAGGTCAACAGGGGTCAGGGGTCAGGGTAAGGTTTAACAACAAACAGTAAAACTTCACCTGGGAGAGGTCAACAGGGGTCAGGGGTCAGGTAAGGTTTAACAACAACAGTAGAACTTCACCTGGGAGAGGTCACAGAGTTCCAGGGGTCATCAGGTAAGGAACAACAACAGTAGAACTTCACCTGGGGAGAGGTCAACAGGGGTCACGGGTCAATACAGTAGTAAGCTGTTAACACAAGAGACAGCCCAGGGTAAGGGTTAACAACAACAGTAGAACTTCACCTGGGGAGAGGTCAACAGGGGTCAGGGTTCAGGTAAGGGGTTAACAACAACAGTACGAACTTCACCTGTATGGGGAGAGGTCAACAGAGGTCAGGTAAGGGTTAACAACAACAGTAGAACTTCACCTGTATGGGGAGAGGTCAACAGGGGTCAGGGGCCAGGTAAGGTTTAACAACAACAGTAGAACTTCACCTGGGGAGAGGTCAACAGAGATCAAGGGTGAGGGGTTGGGTAAGGGTTAACAACAACAGCAGAACTTCCCCTGGGGAGAGGTCAACAGAGATCAAGGGTGAGGGGTTGGGTAAGGGTTTACCTGAGGAGAGGTGAAGAGGCTGACCAGCCGGGTGGAGACTGTCAACGGTTTCAGACCCAGAGGGATCCTGGCAAGGAGGTCACTAAGGGGGCAGACGGCAGGGTGAGAGGTCAGGAGGGAGGTGTCAGGTAGGTGTTTATAGCTGCAGAATGTAAACCAATGCATCAGAAATGTCACCCTTTGTCCTTCTAGTGCACTACTTTTATAGGGAATAGGGGGCCATCTGGGACAGACCCTCAGTCTACTTTTATAGGGAATAGGGGGACCATCTGGGACAGACTCTCAGTCTACTTTTAAAGGGAATAGGGGGCCATCTGGGACAGACCCTCAGTCTACTTTTATAGGGAATAGGGGACACTGGGAACAGACTCTCAGTCTACTTTTATAGGGAAATAGGGGGACCATCTGGGACAGACTCTCAGTCTACTTGTTATAGGGAATAGGGACCATCTGGACACCGACTCTCTCAGTTACTTTTTATAGGGAATAGCGGGGACATCTGGACAGAAACTCTCAGTCTACTTTTATAGGAATAGGGGACATCTGGGACATGACTCTCAGTCTAACTTTTATAGTTGGGATGGAGGGGACATCTGCGGAACTAGCACTCTCAGTCTTACTCTTTATAGGGAATACGGAGGGACACTGGGACAGACTCTCAGTCTACTTTATAGGGAATAGGGGACCATCTTGGGACACATCCTCAGGTCTACTTTTATAGGAATTCAGGGGGACATCTGGGACAGACTCTCAGTCTACTTTTATAGGGAATAGGGGACCATCTGGACAGACTCTCAGGTCTACTTTTAAGGAAAATAGGGGGACATCTGGGACAGACTCTCAGTCTACTTATAGGGAATAGGACATCTGGACAGACTCTCAGTCTACTTTTATAGGGAATAGGGTGACTATCTGGGACATCGACAATTCTCAGTCTACTTTATAGGAATAGGGGACATCTGGACAGACTCTCAGTCTACTTTTATAGGAATATGGGGACATCATGGGACAGACTCTCAGTCTACTTTTATAGGAATAGGGGACATCTGGACAAGACTCTCAGTCTACTTTTATAGGGATAGGGGACCATCGGGACACATCCTCAGTCTACTTTTATAGGGAATAGGGGACCATCTGGGACAGACTCTTCAGTCTACTTTTATAGGGAATAGGGGACCATCTGGGACAGACTCTCAGTGTATAATCAGACTCACTGTACAGGAGGCTTCCTCCTGGTGCAGCCTGCTTCCTGTTAATGACTCCATGGTGAGCAGCTCAGCCACTCTCTCTGCCTCTCTCTGATGGACTCATCACGCCTGGGGATTAGAGAGGATATTACTCACCCAGACCATGTTCAGCGTGTAGTCAATTAACATTTCCAGTTAGATTCACTTCCCTGAGTGAGCAAGATCGGCAGTTCAGTCTTTTACCATTGGTGTTGCTGCCACCATGTGTGTGCCTGAGGTTTTACACATTCTCTCTCCTCACCCAGACTCTGTCCTCCTATATCTGTTACAGAGCTGTGGCCAGCAGTACCTAACTGAATCCCAGGAAGCCAGTGTAGCACCCTCACAGAGGGGTTAGGGCGACAGAGGTTAGTTACCTGAATCCCAGGAAGCCCAGTGTAGATGAGCAGGAAGAACAGCACAGAGTAGCACCCTCCACAGAGGGGTTAGGGGACAGAGGTTAGTTACCTGAATCCAGAAAGCCAGTGTAGATGAGCAGGAAGAACAGCACAGAGTAGCACCTCCACAGAGGGTTAGGGACAGAGTTAGGGGTTAGGGGCCGGGATTAGGGACAGGGTTTAGGGCCATGGTTAGGGGCAGGGATAGAGTTAGGGCTTAGGGCAAGGTTAGGATCAGAGGTTAGTTACCTGAATCCCAGGAAAGCCAGTGTAAATGAGGAGGAAGAACAGCATACATAGCAGCACCCTCCACAGAGGATTGTCCGCCGCCAGCTCCCCACCCAGATCTGGGTCAGGAGAGCCTGGGGAAACAGAACGGAAGACTCAGGACCAGGATCTGGATCAGAAGAGCCTGGGGGAGACAGAACGACGACTCGGACCAGTTCTGGATCAGGAGAGCCTAGGGGAAACAGAACGGAAAACTCAGGACCAGATCTGGATCAGAGAGCCTGGGGGAGACAGAACAGACGACTCGGGACCAGATCTGTGGACAGGAGAGCACTGGGGGAGATTAGATATACAGACGACTCGGGACCCAGATCTGGGATCAGTGAAGAGGCCTATGGGGGAGACGAACCAGACCGACGGTCGGGACCAGAGGTTCTGGATCAGTGAGAGCCTGGGGGTAGGACAGAATAGATAACTCGGGCGCAGATCTGGGTCAGGAGAGCTAGGGGGAGAAAGAACAGACTATGTCAGACCAGATCTTGGGTCAGGAGATGCCTGGGGAGAGACAGAAGCAGATGACTTGGAACTCAGATCTGGATCAGGAGGAGCCTGGGGGAGAGACAGAACAGATGACGTCGGGACCAGATCTGGATCAGGAGAGCCTGGGGGAGAACAGAAACATGATGACGTCGGGACCAGTATCTGGGTCAGGATGAAGACCTGGGGGAGACCAGAACAGATTGTACAGTTGGAACCAGAATCTGGATCAGGAGAGCCTGGGGAGACAGAACAGATGACCTCGGGGACCCAGATCTCGATCAAAAGAGCCTGGGGGAGACAGGAACAGACGACTTGGGAACCAGATCTGGATCAGAGAGCCTGGGGAGAACAGAACAGACGACTCAGAACAATCACATGACACAGTGCTAATAACACACATAAGGGAAGCACCTGCTTTAAGAACAGTTTAATCGCACGTACGTGGCTCCACTAGATCTCCAAGACAAAGCAGTGTAAGGAAAATATTTGTGAGAGTGTGATTAATTAAATTACAATTCAAAAGGCGTAGTGATAATATAACTGGAGTTACCTGAACCCCTGAATGACCTTGACCTACACTGAAACTCCAGAGTGATGACAAGTCAAGAGCTTTGTCATCCAGCCTCCAGAGCCAGCCTCAAGACATAGTGGTTTGAACCCCCAGATGGAAGAGCCGGATTTAGCAGGCCCCTCTGGGCACGCTCCTGCATCACATTGCAGTGGCACTCAACTGAAAGCACACCTGAAGACAATAACACACAGGACATACACTCTGAACACACCTGACAGACAGGACAAAGGACCACTCACTGAATCACACCTAGAGAGAGACAGGACTTGGTCACTCAGTCTTCACCACAAGATAAACAGGACTGGCTGATGGGAGACTAATTTGTAAAAGAAAAAGTTCTGCTCATTAATTTCCAGTGCTTGAACTTGGACTGAAGTTAGATGTCGGTACTTCAGTTTTGGTGCCGATACAATTTTATATTTAGGTGCAGGGCCCGGTTGCATAAACATCTTGAGTTTCCCTTCAAGTTTACTGAAGGAATGCTTTTCCCTTAAATAAGGGAACTGTTTAAGGGTGTTGCATATAGCCCCCCAAACATTTCCTTAGGTAAGGGCATAATTTAAGGGTGTTTTATGGTAGTTTGAAGGCATGTACGGTTACCACGGAGAAAACCTGATTCACTGACTGAACATCTCTCATCAAAGAGATCACAAATTGAGAACGTCTATCTTTCAGAGCGCAAGCGGTCAGGCGAGGGACGTGGCTTGGTGAAGCTTCATAACGAGGAACTAAGCGCGAGCGCGGTCCTAGCGAGGGGCACTGGCTTGGTGGAAGCTCATAATGAGAACTAGAAGCGCGAGCGCGTCTAGTGAGGGACAGTGGCTTTGGTTGAAGCTCATAATGAGGAACTAGAAGCGCGCGAGCGCGGTCTAGCGAGGGCACGTGGCTTTGGTGAAGCTTCATAATGAGGAATAGAGCGCGAGCGCGGTCTAGCCGGAGGGCAGTGGCTTGGTGAAGCTCATAATGAGGAACTAAAGAGCGCGAGCGGTCTAGTGGGAGGGCACGTGGCTTGGTGAAGATTCAAAATGAGGAACTAGAGCGCGGTCTAGCGAGGGCACGTGCTTGGCTGAAGATCAAAATGAGGAACTAGAGCGCGGTTTCTAGCGAGGGCACGTGGCTTGGGTTGGAAGCTCATAATGAGGAACTAAGAGAGCGTCCTAGGCGAGGCACGTGGCCTTGGCTTGAAGCTCATAATGGAGGAACTAAAGCGCAGGTGAACCTGCGGGGCAATTGGCATAATTGTGCTAATTGTTTTTGATCAAATGTTTTTGATAAATGAGGTAAACAGTATTGCCCTGGGTTACTATTGTTAGGTTGGTTATTGTGAGTGTTTTTAATTTCCTGGTACTTTAGAAAATACAAGGTAAGATGTTGGATTTTGGACCGGTTACATAGTTAGATCAGGAGACGGGTACTTGGTAGGTAGTTTTGCCCATTTGGATAGACGTCAGAATAATCATATTAAACAGCTGAAGCTGAAAAACGCTGGTTGACTTGAAACAAACAAAACGAACTGGCAAGACCAGACCAGAAAAACACAAGTATAAATACCCAGAGGATAAGTGGGGGAAAGATGGGTGACACCTGGAGAGGGGTGGAAGTGATTCTACATCTGCATTGCTTGCTGTTTGGGGTTTAGGCTGGGTTTCTGTAGCACTTTGAGATGTAAGGAAGGGCTTTTATAAATACATTTGATTTGATTTGATTTTGGAGACAAGCACAAGGGAACAGGTGAAACAGATGAGGCTGACATTATTGCAATAATGAATGCGCTGTTAAAATAAAGAATGATTGTTTGAATTAATTGTCGCAAATCTCTCTCAGTATACTGAATTTCAACGGACACTGTAACTGCACTATTTTAATTGGTTAATACAGACAGTATGTCTCAGTGCTGTATTGTGTGTCTGTGCTGCACTAATTAATTGGTTATAATTACAGACAGTATGTCTCAGTGCTGTATTGTGTGGTCTGTACTGCACTAGATTCATTGGTTAATACAGACAGTATGTCTGCAGTGCTGTAATTGTGTGTCAGTGCTTCACTAGGACCATTGGTTAATACAGACAGTATGTCTCAGTGCTGTATTGTGTGTCTGTAACTGCACAGATCTATTGGTTTAATACAGACAGTTATGTCTCAGTGCTGTTATTGTGTGTCTGTGCTGCACTAGATCATTGTTTAATACAGACAGTATGTCCTCAGTCTGTATTGTGTGGTCTGTACTCACAGATCATTGGTTAATACAGACTAGTAATGTCTCAGTGCTGTAATTGTGTGTCTGTACTTCGCACTATACCATTGGTTAATACAGACAGTATGTCTCAGTGATGTATTGTGTGGTCTGACTGCACTATACCATTGGTTAATTACAGACAGTTATGTTCTCAGTGATAGAAATAGAAATCAATAGAATGGGCGTCCCATTCAAGGTTAATGATGGCCGGCGGCCATTGCCGAGTGTCCCATAGGCGCGCAAAGCACGAGTAAAAGCTAGGTTCAAAAATATACAGATTAAACCTGCACTGCGTTAACTATGTGTGTACAGGTGTTATTGGAGAACGCTTGATATGCAACTGCTCAGCATCGGACCGTAAATAGCTACAGGCAGGGTAGCGCGTACATCATGGGGCCAAGCTTCTGCCATCAAGGACTCTATACCAGAGCTGTCAAAAATTGTTAAAGACCTCCAGCACCCAAGTCCATAGCACTGTTCATTATGCTATCGCACGGCAAGCGGTACCGGAGCGCCAAGTCTGGTTCCAAAAGGATCTTTAACAGCTTTCGTACCCCCAAGCGATAAGACTGCTGAATGAAATGGGCCACCGACTATATTTACATTTACCCCTTATTTTATACGTATTTATTCTGAGCACTGACCTCTGTTGACAGGCTCGATGTACACTCACTGGACTGACCACACACTCACTGGACTCTTACCACACACTCACACATACTACGCGACACTCCCAAACACCACACCACACACTACGCTGACACTCCCAACACACACACACACAACGGCTGGACACTCCACAACACACACCACACACCTACGCTGAAACTTTCCCAACACACACACTACAACGGCTGACACTCTCACACCACACACAACAATATACGCTGACACTCCCAACACACACACATAATAACGCTGACCTCCCAACACACACACTTAAACTAATACCAAACACCCACCACACGCTGACACTCCCAACACACACACACACTACCTGAACACTCCCAACACACACACACACTACGCTGACACTCAAACCCACTACCGACACTCACACACAACACAAATACGCTGACACTCACAACACACACACACACTACGCTGACACTCTCAAACACACAACAACACTACGCTGACACTCCCAACACACACACCACACTTACGCTGACACTCCACAACACACACACAACACTACGCTGACACTCCAACACACACACACATACGCTGACACTCCCAACACACACACACAACTAGCGTTGACACTCCCAACACACACACACACTACGCTGACACTCTCACACACACCACACATAATACGCTGACACTCAACAACAACACACATCACTACGCTACAACTCACAACACACACACTACTACGCTGACACTCACAACACACCACATAATTACGCTGACACTCACAACACACCACAACACTACGCTGACACTCTCCAACAACACACTACACACACGCACACTCCACACACACACACATACGCTGACCACTCTCAACACACACCAACACTACGCTGACACTTCACAACACACACACTAATAATACGCTGACACTCAACAACACACACACATAAATACGCTACACTCACAACACACACACAACACTACGCTTGACACTCCCAACACACAAACACATACGCTGACACTCACAACAACACTCTGCATAATACGCTGACACTCCCAACACAACACACACACTAGCTGACACTCACAACACCTCACAACACTTACGCTGACCACCCCACACACACACATAATACGCTGACGCTCCACATTCTACAACATACCCTGACACCCACAATAACAACCCGACTAGCTGACCTCCCAACACACACACACACTTACGCTGACACTCAAACCAACGCGACATCCACACTCACACATATACGCTGACACTCACAAACACACACACATAATACCTGACACTCCCAACACACACACACCACATACGCCTGACACTCACAACACACTCACACACTAACGCTGACCATCCCACACACACACATAATACGCTGACACTCACAACACACACACATGAATACGCTGACACTCCAACACACACAACACTATACGCTGACAACGCCCAACACACACAACACTACGTGACACTCACAACACACACACATAATACGCTGACACTACAACACCAACACCACATAATACGCTGACACTCCCAACACACACACACACTACGCTGGACACTCGCCAACACACACACATAATAGCTGACCACTCACACAACACACATAATACGCTGACACTCCAACACCACACACACACTACGCTGACACTCACAACACACTCAACAACTACGCTGACACTCCCAACACACCAACACATAATACGCTGACACTCACAACAACACACACATATATACGCTGACACTTACCCAACACACACACACACTACGCTGACACTCCCAACACACACACACACTACGCTGACACCCAACACTCACACACACTACGCTGACACTCCCCAACACACACACACACTACGCTGACACTCCCAACACTCACACAAACACTCAGCTGACACTCACAAACACAACACACATACTACGCTGACCACTCCCAACACACACACACACTAACGGCTGACACTTCCCACACTCAACACCACACACTACGCTACACTCACAACCACACACACACAACTTACGCTGACCACTCTCAACACACACACACACTACGCTAGACTCACAAACACACACACACTACGCTGACACTCACAAACACACACACATAATACGCCTGACACTCACACACACACACATTAATACGCTGACACTGCACAACACAACACACATAATACGCTGACACTCCAACACACACACATATACGCTGACACTCACAACCAACACACAACACACTACGCTGGACACTCACAACACACACACATAATACGCTTGAACACTCCACAACACACAAACACATAATACGCTGACACTCACAACACACACACCCATAATTACGCTGACACTCACAACAACACACACACTACAGCTACACTCACAACACACACACATAATACGCTGACACCCACAACACACACACATAATACGCTGACACTCACAACACACACACATAATTACGCTGACACTTCTCAACACACACACATAATACGGCTGACACTCTGCAAACCACACACATTAATACGCTGACACTCTCAAACACAAGCACACATAATAGTGACACTCTCAACACACGCACACATAATACGCTGACACTCACAACACCACACACATAATACGCTTGACACTCCACAACACAACCACAATAATACGCTGACACTCACAACACACAACAACATAAATACGCTGAACCCCAAACTCACAAACACCACACATAATACGCTGACACTCTCAACAATCACACATAATACGCCTGCACACTCCCAACACACACACACAATCTACGCTGACACTCCCAACACACACACACACACACTAACGCTGACCACTCCAACACTCACACCATAATCGCTGACACTCACACACCACACACGATAATACGCTGACCCACTCCCAACACACACACACACTACGCTGACACTACACGACACACTCAACACACTAACGCTGAAACTTGCCCAACACACACACATATACGCTGACACTCCAACACACACACATAATACGCTGACACTCCCAAAAACACACACAACACTTACGCTGACACTCCAACACACACACCACTAACGCTTGACACTCACCACACACACACATAAATAACGCTGACACTCACAACACACACACATAATACGCTGACACTCCCAACACACACATCACACTACGCTGACACTCCCAACACACACACATAATACGCTGACACTCACAACACACACACATAATACGCTGAACACTCCCAACAACAACACACACTACGCTGACACTCACAACACACTCCACAACACTACGCTGACACTCCAACACACACACATAATACGGCTGACACTCACAAACACACACACATAATTACGCTGACACTCCGCGAACACACAACACCACCTACGCGGACACTCCCAACACACACACACACTACGCTGCACACTCCCACACTCACAGCACACTATGCTGACACTTCCAACACACACACACACACTACGGCTGACACTCCCAACACTCACACACACTAAGCTACACTCACAAACACACCAACATACTCTACGCTGACACTCCCAACACACCACACACACTACGCTGACACTCCGCAACAACTCACAACACACTACCTGGAAATCTCACAACCACACACACACTACGCTGACACTCTCAACACAGACACACAACTCGTACGCTGACACTCACACACACACACACAACTACGCTGACACTCACAAACACACACCACATAGATACGCTGAACACTCACAACACACACACATAAATACGCTGACACTCACAACACAACACATAATACGCTGACACTCACAACACACACACATAATTACTTTGACCACTCACACATCACACATACACACTACGCTGACACTCACAACACACACACATAATACGCTGACACTCACAAACACACACACATAATACGCTGACACTCACAAACACACACACACATAATACGGCTGACACTCACACACACACACACACTACGCTGGACACTCACAAACACACACACATAATACCTGACACTCACAACCACCACACACATAATACAGCTGACACTTCACAACACACACACATAATACGCTGACACTCTCAACACACACACATAATCGCTGACACTCTCAACACAACACACATAATATGCGTCTGACACTCTCAACACACACACATAATACGCTGACACTCCTCAACACAAACACACTAATACGGCGTGACACTCACAACACACACACATAATACGCTGACACTCACAAACACACACAACAGTTACGCTGACACTACAAACACACACACCATAATACGCTGACACTCACAACACACACACATAATACGCTGACACTCTCAAACACACACATCATAATACGCTGACACTCTCAACACACCACACATAATACGCTGACACTCTCAAACACAACCACACATAATACGCTGACACTCACAACACATCACCACATAATACGCTGGACACTCTACACACACACATAATAGCGCTGAACACTCACAACACACACACACCATAATACGCTGAACACTCACAAACACACACACAATAAATCGCTGACACTCCACAACTACACACACATAATACGCTGACACTCTCAAACACACACACACATAATACGCTGACAACTCACAACACACACACACATAATGACGCTTGACACTTCACTAACACACGACACATAATACGCTGACACTCTCAACACACACACATAATACGCGACACTCACAACACACACACAGCACTACGCTGACACTCAACAAACACACACATAATACGCTGACACTCACAACACCACACACACTACGCCTGACTTCACAACACACACACACATAATACGCTGACCACTCCACAACACACACACACACTACGCTGAACACTCACAACACACACATACAATCTACGCTGACACTC
>NW_019943153.1:200195-209153 GCF_002910315.2 Salvelinus sp. IW2-2015
GAGCAGCCTGACCCACAGAGGAGAGTTTATGACTATTCTGCTGACTCTGGCCACATCTAAATGCTTTTGCCGTTTTTTTTTGATAGCAGGGTTGTAGCTTGACATAATTTATAATCGTAATGGAAGACAGCGATGCTGGTTAACATACAGCACTGCATGTTGCAAGCAGAGAGAGAAGAGTTGTGCAACTTCCAAATTGGTACATAAACCACGTGTAGCCAACTCTACCCTACGCGGTCCGGAGCCTGGCTGTTCTGTAGCGAACCTGGAATAATTCTTCTTCGTTGATGAGTTTAACGGGCGGTGGTGCCAGTCCAATATGGTGCCGTTAATCGCAAACACTAGACTGGATCACAACTCCTCTTAGGACTTGCTGAAAGTAGAATTACATAAATAAGCATACCCAAAATAAACACAGCTCATTACTACCATTCACAAAGCCTAAACACCCAAATACAAATAACACCACCCTACTCCACTATTTCAATGCCATAATTATGCTGTACCTGTCATGCCAAGAACCTGGAAAAGGATGGGACATCCACCAACTAACACACCCTGTAACTCTTCTGATGACAAGCACCACACCCAGAATACCAATCTGCATCTGTCACCATACCTCTATTTTCAGCCGGCTTACGTTCCATCCCTGCAAGTACAGTTGAATAACCATTGCTATAAACGCGAAATCCAATCTTACTGATTAACCATAGATCATACTTTGTTGCCTACTTCTGTACGGTACAAGTCTACTACTCACCCATTCCTCTCAGGATCCCTCCCCTTGAGCCCATCTTCTTCTACTTTCTTCACTGCCTCCCAGCAGTATGACAACTTCGCAACATACTCACCCCTGGTTAATAACCTCAAAAACTGCTCTCTCGCACGGGACATTCTGATCCCCAGCCCCATGAGCACCGCCTACAATAACAAACATACCCCTACTTTCGCCCAGATGGACACATTCCTTTGTCTCAGCCTTCTGCACACTTCTCACACTTAGGAACCTTCCCTCCACACACTGCCTCCAGCATGCCATAAGCTTAAACCAACAACGTAATGTATCTCAATAAAGCTCGGTACAGATTAACTATAATATTTCCGCCATTTTTAAGCGCGACTCAAGCTCATCCTTCCTTCGTCCCTTTCGCTCTTAGACCTTCTCATGCCTTTCTCTTTCCCAATCCACTGCACTCTACTGACAACACTGTGTGCATTGCCTTATCTCCAGGACCGCCATAGTAAGCCCCGCCCTGTCACAATCCCCTTACCCCACACGAACCCCCTCGGTGTAGCCACTCAAACAGTGCATCCCCAACTTATAATGCAGCCCTGCAGTCGTCTGATGTTATTCTTTATTAAAAGCTACCGCTACGCTAACGACTTAACTCAAACAAGCTCGCTTCCAACCCACTATCCCGGCTCATATAGTCGCGTGATCCTACCTGATAATTAATAATGCACACATCAGTGTCCCAGGTCTAAATCCGTCTCCGCCTTAGAGGACAACAATTAAAAAGGCCATTGACCGCTTTTGAAGGGTCCCAGAGTTGATTTAAGAGGTCTAAACCATTATATTACTGAGATGGTGAAATCCAAACTTTTGCGTATATATAATTTTTTTAATTCTCTTTAAAATTGACACCAATAGTACATATACAAAACACACACACACACACACACACACAACCACACACTACACCACACACACGACCAACAACACACAACACACACACACACACACCACACACCACACACACACAATCACTCAGCAGATCCCAGCCCAGAGGCCCAGCTCATGAGTCCATCCGGCTAGCAGATTGAGATTTGGAATGGAAAATAATGTTAAATCAAAAATCATAATACATTTATTTTCACTTGTGCCTGAAAAACAACAGATGTAGGATGACCTTACCGTGGAAATGCTTTCCTACGAGCCTTTAACCCAACAATGCAGTGTCAAAAGAAAGATTAAGAAAGAATAGTTACTAGAAATAACAAAGGTAAAAAAAAAAAAAGAATGAACCACAAGAAAATACAATAACTAATAACGAGTGCTAATACAGGTGGCATCCGTATCTGAGTAATGTGCAGATACGAGGCTTTATCAAGGTAATTTGTAAAGTGACTATGCAACGGATAATAAATCAGCGAGTCAACAGCACGTGTAAAACAAAGGGGCGGGGGGGGGGGGTCAGTTCATTCAATGAACTTAGTACATTTGCCATTTCATATTTCAGCAGTCTATGCGCTTGGGGGTATCAAAGCTGTTTAAGAAGCCTTTTGGACCTAGACTGGGCTCCGTACCGCTGCCGTGGATAGCATAATGACAAGTCTATGACTTGGAGTGAGCTTTTAGGGCCTTCTTCTGACACCGCCCTAGTAACTCAGCAAAAAAAGAAACGCCTGCTCGACTGTCAACAGCATAACAAGATTCAACACTGAAGACAATAACTGAACAAGTCCGCCAGAAAATCAGAAAATGAAAAGAGAACTGTCCACATAACAAAGGGGGGTCAAAATCCAAAGTTAACAGTCAGTTTATCTGGCCGTGGCTACCAGCTGCATTAGAAGTACTGCAGTGCATCATCCTCCTCAATGGACTTGCATCAGATTGCACATTCTTCTGTGAATGTACCACCACTCTTCCCCAAGGCACCTGCAGAAGTTCCCGGACACCCAAACCTCTGGGGGAAAATGGCCCTACCCTCACCCTCACGATCCAACAGTTCCCAGACAGTGCCAATGATTGAAGATCCGGCTCTTCCGCTGGCCATGCAGAACCCACCGACATGTCCTGTCTTGCAGAAAATCACGCAGCAGAATGAGCAGTATGGCTGTGGCATTTGTTCATGCTGGAGGTCATTGCAGGTGATGAACCTGTAGGAAGGTACCAACATGAGACGAGGATTCTTCCCTGTAACGCACGGACGTGAGATTGCTACTAATGACAACGAGCTCAGTCTGATGATCTGTGACACACCGCCCCAGACCATGCGGACTCTCCACCTCCAAATCGATTCCCTCTCCAGAGTACAGCCTCGGCGTTGAATCTAATCTTCGACGATAACGTGAATCCGCCATCACCTCTGAGAACAACAAACCAGCGACTCTCGGTGCAAAGACCACTTTTTGCCCAGTCCTGATCTGCGTCCACGACGTGGTTTGTGCCCAATTTTTTTAGGGGCTGAAAAACGTTTTGGCCTGTTGAGTCTAGGTGAGACCTGCCTACAACAGCCTCATACAGGCCCCTCAGTCAGTCTCTCTCAGTCCATTAGGACAGTCTGTACACTGATGAGTTTATTGTGCTTCCTGGTTAAACTCGGCCAGTTGTGTGTCCATCCTTTTACTGTTCTCGCAGGTGTTTCATGATCATTTCGGATGTACCGATCCTGTGCAGGTGTTTGTATACACGTGGTCTGCCACGCGGAGGACGATCAGCTTGTCCTTCCGTCCACTGTACGCTGTCTTAGGCCTTTCTCACAGTACAAGACATGCAATTTGATGCCTGGCCACATCTGCAGTCCTCACTAAGCCTTATTGCCGAGCATGTCTTTTCCTAGAGCACATTCACGCAGAGAGCAGTGGACCCTGGGCATCTTTCTTTGGTGTTTTTCAGATCCATAGAAACAGGACCTCGTTAGTTGTCCTAAGTTTTCATAAACTGTACCTTAATGCCTACCGGCTGTAAAAGAACTGTTAATGTCTTAATGCCGTTCACATATATGTCCTGGTGGCAAGGAAGATTTGCCCCAGTGTACTGGGCTATGCACCCTACCCTCTGTAGCCCTTATGTCAGATGCGCTTAGCAGTGTGCCAACCGTGGTAGATGCAAAATCTGAGTCAGGCATAGCTCTCGATGGTGCAGCTGTTAGACCTTTTGAGGATCTGGGACCCATTCCAAATCTTAAGTCTCCTTAGGGAAGAATTTTTCATGCCATTCTTCACAACTTTCGTGGTGTGTTTCTGGACCATGATAGTTTGTTTGATGTAGACACCAAAAAACCGTGAAACTTCTCGACCGCGGTCCACTTACCAGCCCCGTCGATGTTATATGGGGGCAACTTTCGGCCTTCCTTTCTTATATCCAACTACCAGCTCCTTTGTCGCTCCACGATTAGAAGAGAGGTGGTTGTTACTGTGCACCCACACTTGCATGTCTCTCGAACCTGCTTAGCTGTCCCGCGTGATCAAGCCATCCACTGTTGTCTTTTAAGCAATACTTAATGATCGTTGAAGTCGGTGCTTGCCCACGCAGTCGTGGCTGAACAGGAGACAGGACTCAGGGACTCAAGCACGCACCATCCGCTGAGACCCCTTAAGTGAGAAATTTCACGTGGTAGATTGTTGTTGCCTATCCTTAACACTAATTGTGACGGCTAGATCAGGAATTCAGGATCCAGTGTAGGAGGGAGGTGTTAAGTCCCAGGGTCTCTTAGCTTGGATGAGCTGTGGGCAATTATGTTGTTGAACGTCTCACAACACGTCATTAAACAACAACTTTATGCAACAACTGTGCATCACATCAATTCGTTCTTCTAATCAAACTGAAATGTATGGAGCCAGGTATCTTGGTCATGTATTGACTCTCTTGAAAGGAAACTTTACATCCGTAACAGTATGATGTTAGCATTACCGTCTGCCCATGAAAGGCGAGATGAGTCATTACGAGCAGCAAATGCTCATTGGAAATGCGATTAGCTAGCTAAAGCTTTAAATCTTTCTACGTTACCTGATAGTCTCTACAGTAATTTAGCAGCCAGCCAGTCCAATCCAGTATCAATTTGGCTAGCTAGCGACTAGAAAAACATTCAATGTATGTCTAGATTGTCCTCGTTCCTGTTCTTGCTAGTGCCGATTCAAATGTGGTAGCTAATGCACCTATAGTAGAGCCGTGCTGAGCGCCAAGTCTATGAACCAAAAGGCTTCCTGCTCAACAGCTTTACCCCCAACCTCTAGACTATGATAATATCCTTTAAAACATCACCACCGTTTACTAATTTACATGTACCCCCCGCTACTGTGTACTACTGCTGTTTGTTTATAGTTACGCTAAATGCATAGTCACTTCGCCCCCCACCGTACCATGTACAGATTACCTCAGACTAGCCTGTACCCTGCACACTGACTCCGAACGAGTGCCCCTGTATATAGCCCCATTAGAGTTATCTTATTAGATACTTTTATTATACTTTATTTGTAGTCTACTGGGAAAATGTCTCCTTGAACTGCAACGGTTGGTTACTCTTTCTCTGTATACATCAATGAGTGGCTCTTGCTCGGCGATTGCCGCTGATCCACCTCTACGCCAACGACACCCATTCTACTTATACTTCCGCCCTTCCCTGGACACGTGTGCTTATCTAACCTCCAAACCGAGCGTCAATGCCATACAACACTCCTTCCAGCCCCAACTGCTCTTAAACGCATAGTAAAACCAAATGCATCGCTTTTCAACCGTTGCGCATCCTGCACTGGCACGCGCCGACTAGCATCACCACCCTGGACGGTTCCACCTAGAATATGTGAACATCTATAATCCTATGTGTCTGCTTAGACTGCAAACTCTCCTCTCCAGACCATACAAAACATCTCCAATCCAATTGCAAATCAATAATCGCTTTGTATTCCGCAAACAAAGCCTCCTTCAACTCACTGCGCCAAACTTACCCCTAGTAAAACTGACTTATCCTACCATCCTCGACTTCGGCGATTTCATCTACAAAAACTTCCAGATACTCTACTCAGCCAAACGAGCAGTTTATCACATTTGCCATTCGTTTGTGACTGAAAGGCAACCCTCCATATTTTACGATCCATCCACTAGCGACCTGGTGTGCCCTGAGTCGGCTGGCCCTCGCACATGTTCTCCGTCAGACCCACTGGCGTCCAGTCATCTACAAGCTTATGCTAGGTAAAGTGCCGGCTTTATCTCAGTTCACTGGGTCCTGATGCTACCACCCCACCCGCAGCACGCGCTCAGCAGGTGTATCCATTATATCCTAAAGCCAAAACCTCATTTGACGCCTTTCCTTCCATTCTTCTGCTGCCTGCGACTGGAACGAATTGCAAAATATCTCTGAGTTGAGGACTTATCTCCCTCAACAACTTTAAAAATCTGCTATGCCGAGCAGTACGATCGCTTCAGCTTGAACATAGGTCCATCTTAAAACTACCCACCCATTACCTACCCCCCCCAACCCCCCCCCCCCATACGCTTTTATTACTACTTTTCTCTCTTTGCAACCCAGTATCTCTTCTGCACTGAATATCATCGATGATTTATCAGTCCAGTGTGAATCATGCTAATGAGATTATTCATTTATTGTCCTACCTCATGCCGTTTGACACTTGTATATAATTCTCTTTTTTTTCTACCATGTTATTGACTGTTATTGTTTACTCCAGTGTAAACTCTTGTTGTCTTTCACACTCTATGCTTAGTCTTGGCCAGGTCGCAGTTGCAAATGAGAACTTGGTGTCTCTCAACTGGGCCTACTGTAAATTAAAGTGAAATAAAAAAATAAAAAAAAAATAAAAAGGGCTATTAAGTAAGCATTTCACGTAAAGTTACACTGTTGTATTTGCCGCAAGTTGCAAATAAAATATTTGAATTGATTTTAGTATTGTATATTTTGTAACACACACACACTACGATGTTTTATCAAGCCTGAGTGACCAGCTGAGCAGAAACACATAATTGGTTCAAATGTAAATGCATGGTTTTCTGAGAAATTCGTAATATTGCCTCAGGTTTATCCTCCTGTTATAGGGAAATACATGCTGCACACACGACCTTGATGGACCTGGAGTATTAAGCCTCCGGAAAGTGAAGATGGTATATACCCCTCAGACAAGAAATTCCCTGAGACGTAATCTATCTGACAAGTGACCTCTGTCAAGTCAACCTTTATTACTAATTTTTATGTATTGATAGAAGCCGCTGTAAAATGGTTGTTCCTGTTTCCTATTTGCCTCTCTGCAAATCTGTCTTTGTCAGCTAGCAGAATAATATTTGTGAAGGTTCTTCAAAAGGGCAGCATAAGAGGGGGACAGAGACTCCTCAGGTATCATTACTGGTTATGATAGATGCCTCCACTGCGGACACATCCTCAGTCTACGTTTGATAGAATTAAGACTGAACTATTAACAAAGTAAGGGATGAGAATTAGTCTCCCGTGATTGCCTGAAAGCTGTCCAGAGATACAAATAGGGACATAGGGATCTGGGACAGAACGCTCAGTCTACTTTTTATAGGAGAATAGGACCATCTGGGACAGACCTCTCAGTCACTTTATAGGGATAGGGGGACATGCTGCACCTCAGTCCTACTTTTTATAGAGGATAGGGGACATCGACAACTCTCATCACTTTTATAGGAAAGGGCATGGGACAGACTCTCAGTCTACTTTTATAGGAATAGGGGACCATCTGGGACGACTTCAGTCTACTTAATTATAGGAATGACGGGAGAGGAATCTGGACAGACTCTCAGTCTACTTTTATAGGGAATAGGGGGCCTGGGCAATCCTAGTCTACTTTAAAGGAATAGCGGGACCATCTGGACATCTCTCAGTTCTACTTTATAGGGAATAGGGACCATCGGACAACTCCTCAGTCTACTTTTATAGGAATAGGACCATCTGGGACAGACTCTCAGTGTATAATCAGACTCACTGTACAGGAGGCTTCCTCCTGGTGCAGGCCTGGCTTCCTGTTAATGACTCCATGGTGAGCAGCTCAGCACTCCTCTCTGCCTCTCTCTGGATGGACTCATCACGCCTGGGGGATTAGAGAGGATATTACTCACCCAGACCATGTTCAGCGTGTAGTCAATTATACATCCAGTTAGATTCACTTCCCTGAGTGAGCAAGATGGCAGTTCAGTCTTTTACCATTGGGTGTTGCTGCCACCATGTGGTGTGCCTGAGGTTTTACCACATTCTCTCTCCTCACCCAGACTCTGTCCTCCTATATCTGTTACAGAGCTGTGGCCAGCAGTACCTACCTGAATCCCAGGAAGCCAGTGTAGGGGCCATTGGTTAGGGGCAGGATAGAGGTTAGGGCTTAGGGGCAAGGTTAGGATCAGAGGTTAGTTACCTGAATCCCAGGAGCCAGTGTAAATGAGAGGGAAGAACAGCATACATAGCAGCACCTCCCACAGAGGATTGTCCGCCGCCAGCTCCCCACACCAGATCTGGGTCAGGAGAGCCTGGGGAACAGAACGGGACTCAGGACCAGATCTGGATCAGAAGAGCCTGGGGAGACAGAACAGACGACTCGGGACCAGTTCTGGATCAGGAGAGCCTGGGGGAAACAGAACGGAAAACTCAGGACCAGATCTGGATCAGGAGAGCCTGGGGGAGACAGAACAGACGACTCGGGACCAGATTGGATCAGGAGAGCCTGGGGAGATAGACAGACGACTCGCGGGACCAGATCTGGATCAGGAGAGCCTGGGGGAGACAGAACAGACGACTCGGACCAGTTTCTGGATCAGGAGAGCCTGGGGGAGACAGAATAGATAACTCGGGACCAGAATCTGGGTCAGGAGAGCTAGGGGGAGACAGAACAGACTATTCAGGACCAGATCTGGGTCAGGAGAGCCTGGGGGAGACAGAACCAGATGACTTGGAACCAGATCTGGATCAGGAGAGCCTGGGGGAGACAGAACAGATGACTCGGGACCAGATCTGGATCAGGAGAGCCTGGGGGAAAGCAGAACAGCATGACTCGGGACCAGATCTGGGTCAGGAGAGCCTGGGGGAGCAGAACAGATACTTGGAACCAGATCTGGATCAGGAGAGCCTGGGGGAGACAGAACAGATGACTCGGGACCAGATCTGGATCAAAAGAGCCTGGGGGAGAAAGAACAGCGACTTGGAACAGATCTGGATCAGGAGAGCCTGGGGAGACAGAACAGACGACTCAGAACAATCACAGACACAGTGGCTACAG
>NW_019943153.1:211962-225989 GCF_002910315.2 Salvelinus sp. IW2-2015
CACCCCCACAAGGTTAGGGCGACAGCAGATTAGTACCGAATCCCAGAAGCCAGTGTAGATGAGCAGGAAGAACAGCACAGAGTAGCACCCTCCACAGAGGGGTTAGGGGACAGAGGATTAGTTTACCTGAATCCAGGAAGCCAGTTGTAGAATGAGCAGGAAGAACAGCACAGAGTAGCACCTCCACAGAGGGTTAGGGGACAGAGTTAGGGGTTAGGGGCCGCGGATTAGGGACAGGGTTTAGGGGCCATGGTTAGGGGCCAGGGATAGAGGTTAGGCGTTAGGGGCAAGGTTAGGATCAGAGGTTAGTTACCTGAATCCCAGGAAGCCAGTGAAATGTAGGAGGAAGAACAGCATACATAGCAGCACCCTCCACAGAGGATTTGTCCGCCGCCAGCTCCCCAACCAGATCTTGGGTCAGGAGAGCCTTGGGGAACAAACGAAGGACTCGGAACCAGATTCTGGATCAGAAGAGCCTGGGGAAGAACAACGACTCGGACCAGTTTTCGGATCAGGAGAGCCTGGGGAAACAGAACGGAAAACTCAGGACCAACGGATCAGGAGAGCCTGGGGAGACAGAACAGACGACTCGGACCAGATCGGATCAGGAAGACCGGGGGAGAAGAAACAGACGACTTGCGGGACCAGACTTGGACAGGAGAGGCCGGGGAACAGAACAGACGAGCGACCGGTGTTCTGGAACAGAGAGACCTGGGGGAGACAGAAGAGAACTCGGGACCAGAGTCGGGAGTGCTACATAACACACATAAGGGAACACCTGCTTTAGAAACAGTTTAATCCACTACTGCTCCACTAGATCTCACAAGACCAAAGGCAGTGTAAGGAAAATATTTGTGAGAAGTGTGATTAATTAAATACAATTCAAAAGGGTAGTGATAATATAACTGGAGTTACCTGAACCCCWGAATGACCTTTGACCTACCTGAACRCCAGAGTGAGCAACAAAGCTCTTGTCATCAGCCTCCAGAGCCAGCCTCAGACAAGTGGTTTGACCCCAGGATGAAGAGACCCGGATTAGCAGCCTCTGGGCACGCTCCTCATCACAGCAGTGGCACTCACTGAACACACCTGAGACAACACACACACAGGACATACACTGAACACACCTGACAGACAGGACAAGACCACTCACTGAACACACCTAAGAGAGACAGGACTTGGTCACTCAGTCTCACCACAAGATAACAGGACTGGCWGATGGGAGACTAATTTGTAAAAGAACAAAGTCTGCTCATTAATTTCCAGTGCTTGACTTGGACTGAAYTAGATGTCGGTACTCAGTTTTGGTGCCAGGACAATTTATATTTAGGTGCAGGGCCCGGTTGCATAAAACATCTTGAGTTTCCCTTCAGAGTTTACTTGAAGGAATGCTTTTCCCTTAAATAAGGGAATTGTTAAGGGTGTTAAATATAGCCCCCCAAACATTTCCTTAGGTAAGGGCATAATTTAAGGTGTTTTATGGTAGTTTGAAGGTATGTACGGTTACCACGGAGAAAACCTGATTCACTGACTGAACATCTCTCATCAAAGAGATCACAAATTAGAACGTCTATCTTCAAGAGCGCGATCGGTCTAGTGAGGGCACGTGGCTTGGTGAAGCTCATAATGAGGAACTAGAGCGCGCAGAAGCGCGGTCTAGTGAGGGCACGTGGCTTGGTGAAGCTCATAATGAGGAACTAGAGCGCGGTCTAGCGAGGGCACGTGGCTTGGTGAAGCTCATAATGAGGAACTAGAGCGCGAGCGTCTAGTGAGGCACGTGGCTTGGTGAAGTCAAATGAGGAACTAGAGCCGCGTCTAGCGAGGGCACGTGGCTTGGTGAAGCTCATAATGGAGAACTAGAGGCGCGGTCTAGCGAGGCACGTGGCTTGGTGAAGCTCATAATGAGGAACTAGAGAGCGGTCTAGCGGGCACGTGGCTTGGTGAAGCTCATAATGAGGGAACTAAGAGCGGCAGCGGAACTAGCGGAGGGCATCTGGCATAATGTGTAATGTTTGATCCAATGTTGTGATAAAATGAGGTAAACAGGTATAGCCCTGGTCTACCTATCTGTTAAGTGTTATTGTGGAGCTGTTTTCATTCATTCTGCCGTACCGTTAGAAATGACAAGGTAAGATCTGATTTTTCTTTGGACCGTGCTACATAGTTAGCATAGGAGGACGGGTACTTGTAGGTAGGTTTGCCCATTTGGATAGACGTCAGCTCATCTATATAACAGCTGAAGCTGGAAGAAACGCTGATTGGACTTGAACGAAACAAAACGAACCTGGCCAGACAGACAGAAAACACAGGTATAAATACCGCAGAGATAAGTGGGAAATTGGTGACACCTGGAGGGGGTGGAGTGCATTCTACATCTGCATTAGCTTGCTGTTTTGGGGTTTTTAGCTGAGGTTTCTGATACGCCACTCTTGAGAATGTAGGAAGGCGCTTGTATAATACCATTTGATTTGATTTGAATTGGAGACAAGCACAAGGACAGGTTGAAACAGAATGAGGGCGTGACAATTATTGCATAATGGGAAATCGCATGTTAAATAAACGAATGATTGGTTTGAAATTAATGGTCCAAATCTCTCTCAGTATACATGAATTTCCACGACACTGACTGTCACTATTGTAATGGGTTAAATTACACGACAGGATGTTCTCGAGTGCTGTAATGTGTGTCTGCATGCTGCACTATATAATTGGTTAATACAAGACAGTATGTCTCAGTGCTGTATTGGTGTGTCTGTACATGCACATAGATCATTGGTTAATACAGACAGGTTATGTCTCCGTGCTGATATTGTGTGTCCAGTGTGCTGGCAGTAGACCGATTGGTTAATCAGACAGATATGTCTCACTGTGATATTGTGTGTCTGTACTGCACTAGAATCATTGGTTAATACAGACCAGTCCTGTCTCAGTGCTTTGTATTGGTGCATGGTCTGTGCTGCACTAGATCATTGGTTAATACAGACGATATGTATCCCCGTGCTGTATTGTGTGGCTGATACTGCAACTAGCTCATTGTTAATACAAGACAGTATGTCTCAGTAGCTGTATTGGGTCGTGATAACTGCACTACTACCATTTGGTTATACACGACAGATGTCTCAGTGATGATATTGCTGTGTCTTTACTGCACACTATACATTGGTTAATACAGAAGTATGTCTCAGTGATAGAAATGAATCAATGAATGGGCGTCCCCAGTCAAGTTAAGGATGGCCTGGGGCCCCATTTGCGGAGTGTACCCATAGAGCGGCCAAAGCACGAAGTAAAAGCTAGGTTCAAAAATATACAAATTAACACATGCACTGCAGTAACTAATGCTGTGATACAGGTGTTATGGAGACGCTGAATAATAGCAACTGCTCTCAGCATCGGCCGTAATATAGCTTTTACAGGAGCGGGTAGCGGCGTACATCATGGGGGCCAAGCTTTCTGCATCAAGAACCTCTATACCAAGACGCGGTCAAAAATTGTTAAAGACATCCAGCACCCAAGTCATAGAGCTGTTCATATATAGCTATCGCAACGGCAAGCGGTACCGGGAGCGCAAGTCTAGGTCCAAAAGGATCTTTAACAGCATTCTACCCCAAGCGATAAGGATGATCCGAATGAAATGGCACCGAACTATTACATTATACCCTATTTTAACGTATTATTCTGAAGCACTGGACTCTGTTGCACAAGCGCTCGATGTACAACTCATGGGGACTGACCAACACTCAACTGGACTCTGACCACACACTCACACAACTACGCTGGGACCTCCAACACACACCACTAACGCTGACACTCCCAAACACACACACAACTACAGGCTGACCCTCCCAACACACAACACACACGCTACGCTGACACTCCCAACACACACACACACTACGCTGACACTGCTCAAGACACACACACATAATACGCTGGACACTCCCAACACACACACATAACATACGCGCACCACTCCCAACACCCACACACATTACTGCTGACCACTCCCAACACAACCACACACACTACGCTGCACACTCCCAACACACACAACACACTACAGCTGACACTCCCAACCACACACACACACTCGCTGACCACTCTCAACACACCACACACATCATACCGCTGGACCAAACACCCCCCCAAAAAACCCCCAAAAAAAAAAAACTCTTACAACCACACACACACACTACGCTGACTCTCTCAACACACCCACCCACTACGCTTGACACTCCAACACACACACACACCACTTACGGCTGACACTCACAACACACAACACCACACGTACGTGACACTCCCAACACACACAACACAACTACGCGACACTCCCACACACACGACCCACTACGTTGAACACTCCCAACACACACAACCACTAACGCTGCACTCTCAACACACACACAAACATAAATACGGCTGACACTCACAACACCACACACCCTACGCTGAACACTCACAACACACACACATACTACGCTGACACTCACAACACACACACTAATACGCTGACACTCACCAACACACACACCATCCACTAAACTGCTGACACTGTTCTCAACACACGCCACACCACTACCGCTGACACTCCCAAACACACACACACATACGCTGCCACTCTCAACACACACGACACACTACGCTGACACACTCACAACACACACACATAATACGCTGAGCTCACCAAACACACACACATAATTACGCTGCACTCACAACCACACACACACACTACAGCTGCACTCCAACACACCACACACACATACGGCTGACACTCACAACACACTCAACATATACGCTAGACACTCCCACAACACACACAACACTACGACTGACACTCACAACACACTCACACACTAACGCTGACAACTCCCAACACACCCCATCAACTACGCTGCACTCACAAGCAGCACACAACACTAATACGCTGACACTTGACCAACACACACCACACATACGCTGACACTTCCCAAACACGACACCACACACTGACGTGACACTCCAACACTCACACTTAATACGCGTTGAACTCACAACACACAACCTAATACTCGCTGGACACTACCCAAACACCACACACACACTTACGCTGACACTCACAACACACTCGACCACACTACCTAGAACACTCCCACACACACACATATACTGCTGACACTCACACAACACAATAAGCACGCTGACACTGCCCCAACACACACACACACTACCTGACACTCCCAACACAACACACCTACGCTGGACCTCACAACACACACCATAATACGTGACCGCTCACACACACACACATAAATACGCGTGACCCTCCCGAACACACACACCACACTACGCTTACACTCCCAACACACCACGATACGGCTGACCACTCACAAACACACACACATAATATACGGCGGAACGATCCCAACACACACCACACCACTACGCTGACACTCACAACACACTCACACACTACGCTACACTCCCAACACACAACATTAATAGCTGACACTCACAACACACACACATAATACGCTGACACTCCCAACACACACCACACTACCGGCTGACCTGCCCAACCACACACACTTACGCTGAACCCCACACTTCACACACACTACGCTGAACACTCCAAACACACACACACCTACGCTGAGACACTTCCCAACACTTCACACACACTAGGCTGACACTCACAAACAACAACATACTACGCTGACACTCCCAACAACACACCACAACACTCACGCTGACACTCCCCAACACTCACACACACTACGCGAACACTCACAACACACACACACACTCGCTGACACTCTCAACACACCACACACATAACGTCACACTCACAAACACACAAACACCACTACGCTGACACTCACAACAAAACACACACCTAATACGCTGACACTCACAACACACACACTCAATACGCTGCACACTCACACACACACACCCAATAATACGCTGACACTCACAACCACACACACATAAATACGCTGACACTCACAACACACACACACACTACGCTGACACTCACAACCCCACACACATAATACGTGGACACTCACAACACACAACATATACGCTGCACACTCACAAACACACACACAGCATAACTACGCTGACACTCACAACAACACACACACACTTACGCTGACACTCACAACACACACCACATAATACGCTGACAACTCACAACACCACAACACAAATCGCTGACACTCACAACACACACACATAAATACGGCTGACACTCTCAACACACCACACATTAATTACGGCTGACCGCTCAACCAAAACATAATACGAGCTGACACTCTCAACACAACACACATAATACGCTTGAACACTCTCATAACACAAATAATACGCTGACACTCTCACAACACACACACATAGATACGCTGACACTCAAACACAACACATAATTCCGCTGACACTCACCAACACACACAACGAATAAATACGCTGACACTCACAAACACACACACATAATACGCATGACACTTACTCAACCACACACATAATAACGGCTGCACTCCCACACACACACACACTACGCGACACTCCCACACACACCAACACACTACGCTGACACTCCCAACAGTCACACATATACCGCTGACACCACTCACAACACCACACACAATAATACGCGGACACTACCCAAACACACAACACAACACTACGCTGACACATCACAACACACTTCCACACTACGGCTGACACTCCCACGACACACAACACATTAATACGCTGACACTCACAACCACACCCACATAAATACGCGGACACTCCCAACCACAACAACACACACTACGCTACACATCCCAACACACACACACACTTACGCTGACCCTCACAACCAACACACGATAATCGCTGACACTCACAACAACACACACATAATACGCTGCACTCCCAACACACACACAATACGACTGACACTCCCAACACCACACACTAAATCGCTGAACTCACAACACAACACATAATACGTGACACTCCAAACACGACACACACACTACCGCTGACGCTCACAACACACTCAACACTACGCTGACCAACTTTCACAACCAACACCAATAATACGCTTGACAGCTCAAACAACACACACATAATACGCTGACACTCCCACACCACACACACTACGCTGACACTCCCAACACACACACACACTACCGGCTGACACTCCCACACGCACACACACTACAGCTGCACTACCCAACACAACACACACACTACGCTGACACCTCCCACACTCACACACACTACGCCTTGACACTCAACACACACACATACTCGCTGAACACTGCCCAACAACCACACACACTTACAGGCGACACTCCCACACTCCACACACACTAACGCTGACACTCACAACACACACACACACTACGCTGACCACTCTCAACACACACACCACACTACGCTGGACACCACAACACACACACACACTACGCTGACACTCACAACACACACCCACATAAATACGGCGACACTCACAACCACACACACATAATTACAGCTGACACTCACAACACACACACATTAATAACGCTGACACTCACAACCCCAAAAACCCCCCCCCCAACCCCCCACACATAATACGCTGAACACTCACAAACACACACACACGTACGCTGACACTCACAAACACACACACTAATACGCTGACATCACACAAACAACAACATAATACGCCTGACATCACAACACGACACACCCAGTAATTACAGCGGACACTCAACAACACACACACACACTACGCCTGACACTCACAACACACCACAACATAATCACGCTGACACTCACAACACACACACCATTAATACGCTCGACACTCACAACACACACAACATAATACGCTACATCTCAAACACCCACACACATAATACGCTGAACCTCTCAACACACACCCAATAATGACGCATGAACACTCTCAACAACAACACATATACGCTGGACACTCTCAAACACACAACATATAACTACGCGGCTGACACTTCCACAACAACAGACATAATACGCTGACCACTCAGCAAAACCAAAACACATCATACGCTGACACTCAAACACACACACATATACGCTGAACTTCACAACACACACACATATACGCTGAGCCACTCTCACACACACACATAATTCCGCTGGACACTCTCAAACACACAACACATTAATACCTGACACTCTCAACACACACACAGAATACGCTGACACTCACAACACACACACATTATACGCTGACACTCTTCAACACACACACATATACGCTGACACTCACAACACACATCACACATAATACGCTGACATCACACACTACACACACATAATACCGCTGACACTCACAACACACACACATTTAATACGCATGCACTCTCAACACACAACGACACATAAACGCTGACACTCACAACACACCACACATAATACGCTTGACACTCGACAACACACTACCACTCATACAGCTGACACTCTCACCACACACAGTAATACGCATGAACACTCACAACACACACACACACTACACGCTGACACTCAACCAACACACACACATAATACGCTGACACTCCACACAACCACACACACTACGCTGACCACTCAACAAACACACACGACACAATGTAATAGCGACACTCACAACCACACACACCACACTACGCCTGACACTGCAACAACACACACATACACTTACCGCTGACACTCATAACACTCCACACATAATAGCGCTGACACTCTCAAACCACACAAAATACGCTGACACTCCACAAACACACCAGCACACTACGCTGACACTACTCACACACACACACCCCACTACGCTGACACTCCACAACACACGACACACAGCTACGTGACACTCCACAACACACACACATAATACGCTGACACTCACAACCACACACACACTACGCGTGAACACTCACACAACCACACATTAATACGCTGACATCACAAACACACACACACTACGCTGACACTCACACACCACACACACACACATACTACGCTGACACTCCCAACACAGCACACACCTACGCGTGAACTCACACACACACACATACATAGCGCTGACACTCACAACACACACACCACACACACGCATGGACACTCACAACACACAACACACCCCACTACAGCTGCACACTCACCAACACCACAACATAATACGGCACTGACACTCACGACACACCACACAGCACACACTCAGCTTGACACTCACACACACACACACACACTAACGCTCGACACTCAACACACACACACACACACTACCGCTGACACTCACACACAACACACACACTCACGCATGACACTCACACACACCACACATACTACCGCTGACGCCTCCCAACACACACACACTATCACGCTGCCACTCTCAAACCACACACCTACAACTACCGCATGACACTCCAACACACACACAACACCTCGACCTGACACTCCCCAACACAACACACACACTACGCTGACACTTCTCAACACACCACACACATAAATACGCTGACACTCACCAACACACACACCAGATAATACGCTGGACACTGCCCACACTACCAGCCACACATAGATTACGCTGACACTTCCAACAACACGGCCCAACACACACACACTACGCTGACACTCCCAACACACACACACACTACGCCTGCACGTCCCAACACCAACACTATCAACTACAGCTGCACACTCTCACACCACACACATCACTAATACGCTGACACTTCCAGCAACAGCACACATCTCTACGCTGCAACACTCTACGAACACACCACACACTACGCTGACACTCCACAGACACACACACTGACAACCACTCACACCCGCTGACACTCACAAAACACCAACACCACCACTACGCTGACACCCAACACACACACCACACTACGCTACAACTCCAACACTGACCACACACTCAGCTTAACCTGACACCACAACAACACCAACACACAGCTAGCGCTGACTCTCAACAAGCACACACCCACAACTACGCTGCACATCACACACAACACACACACTACGTGTACACCACAACACAACCCACAACACATATACCGGACACTCCATCAACACACAGCACATGCATCGCTAACACTTCCAACACAGCTATCTACACACCTACGCTGACTCTCTACGAACACAGCTGACACACATACCGTTGACACCGTCCCGACAACACAGTCACACACTACGCTGACACCTCAACACACCAACCACACAGCTGCACCACACACTCCACACCATTAAACGCTGTACACCACTCCACCACATACTACTGACATCACAATAAAAACACCCTGCATGACCACTCCCAACACAACACCACACACTACGCTGACACTTCAGCCAACACACTCACTAAACCTGATACTCCCAGCATGACACCACACACGACGCTCAACACACACTCCCTACGCTGACACATCCCAAACACCCGCTACTACACTCAACCCAACTGTACTACCTAACTCCCCACACATCACACACACATACGCTGACACCTCACACACACCACCACAGCACTACACGCTTGACATTCTCCCAAAACATCACACATACATACGCTGACACTCCCTACCACACTCACACCACACTTAATACGCTGAGACATCTCACACACACACACACTACGCATGACAACTTCAACACAAAGACACACCACACACTACGCTGCACTCCCAACACACACACATACATGTACAGAGCGCTGGACACCATCTAACACAACACACATAATGATCTGCTGACCACTCCCAACCACACACGACAACACTAACTACGCTGACATCTCACAACACCACACACACCATACATAGCGGCTGACACCTCACAACACAACACATAATACGCTGACACTCACAACACACACCACACTAATCCGCTGACACTCAGACGACTCACACCACATATCACGACTGACACTCCCAACAACACACAAATACGCAGTGACAGGCTCAACAACAACACACACACATAATACGCTGACACATCACAACACACACACCACACTCGCTGACACTCCACAACACCACCACCACACATACGGCTACACATCACCCAACACACACAGATATACGCTGCACTCACACACACACACATAATACGCTAGACACTCTCAAACACACACAACTACACTAGCGCTGACACTCGCTCAACACACACATAACATAGCGCTGACACTCCTCACACTCAACACACATACGCTGACACTCTCAACACACACACCACAACTACGCTGACACTCACAAACTCACACACCACTATAGCGCTTGACACTCAACACACACACACATACTACGCTGACCACTCACACAGCACACACACAATACGCATGACACATCCAACACCACACACATACGCTGACACTCCAACACACACACACACTACGCTGGACCACTCTCAACACACACACACTACCTACGCTTGACACTCCCACACACAAACCTCGACAGCACACATAGAACAAAATAGCCGGGACTCAAACCGACAAACCCTACAGTCTCCATACAACACCACACAATTAATACTGGCTGACACTCACCAAACACACACACATTTAATACGCTGACACTCACAACACACACACAAGAATACGCTGACACTCACACAGCAACACACAGAATACGCTAACGACACAACATAATACTGCCACACTAACAAACATCACACAGTATATTGAGCGAACTCAAATAGCACGCACACTATGCTATCAACCTCACCAACAAACAACACCAGTCACATAATACGCTTTGACACTCATCATCACACCACACACCAATGTTACCTACATATACAGCTCATCCAGACATAACTCTGATCACCATGACTCAACCAGCACACTAACTACGCTGTTCACACAAGCTCACACTACACCACACCACATGCCACTACGCTGACACTGCTCACAAACACACACACATACCTAATACCGCTGACATCTCACAAACACAACCACTACTGAACACAAACACCAACTAATACGCCGCTGACCCACCAAACAAATACACACACACTACGTGACACTCACACACACCACACGACTGATATATACGCTGACACTCACAACACTACACACAAATACGCTGACACAAAACAACCACATACCTACACTCAACACACACACCAACCTAGCCACTGACACTTCCCAACCACCACACACACACTCAGCTCGAACTTCACGTACGCACACAACACTCGTGACACTCACAGCTACACAACACACCTATACTAAACGCCTACCACTCACATACACTCCACAGCCGTAACGACTAAGAGCACTCACAACACACAACATCAATACCACACGCCTGGACAATCCAACGCACAGCACACACACTCACGCTGACTCACACCGACACAAAACGCGGACACTTCCCCACACACTACGCTGACACTCACAACACACACACATAACTACGCTGGACACTCAGCACAAACACACCCAACACATAATAGTGACACGTCTAGCATCCCGATCTATCACACCGAAACTACGCGACACTCACAGTACACTGACCACACCACACTAGCTGACACTCAACGACACACACCACACTACCGCTCGCAAACATCACACGGATCAAGAACAGCACACCACTCACTAACACGCACACACATCAAACTACCTGACACTCCAACACACACCACTACATCACGCTGATCACGTCACAGAACTACACACACAAGGCAATCTCTGTACACTCATCACACAAACATAAATCTCAAGCTTGACCACCACAACACACACCCATCACATTACTGCTGACACTCTCAAACAACCCACACACAATATCGCTGACACTCACAAACACACACAAACGCTGACACTCAACAACACACACCAGCATCAGTACCTGACAACCACCAACACAACACCACACACTAACACTGTACAGCTCCCAACACACACACACACACTAGCAAGCCTGACACTCCCACAACCACTCACACACACACCTGGACACTCCCAAAGACACACACAACACTACGCTACACCCCAACACACACACAACACTACGCTGGCACTCACAACACACACACAACTACGCTGACCAACAACACACTCACAACACGACACCACATAGATACCAGCTGACACTCACAACACACACACATAATACGCTGACACTCACAACACACACACATAATACGGCATGACCACTTCACAAACAACACACACATAATTACGCTACACTACACAAACACACATAATACGCCTGACACTCACAACACACACACACACTTACGCTGACACTCACAACACACACACACACTACGCTGACCACTCCAAACACACACACACCTACGCTGACACCTCACAACACACACACACACACGCTGGACACTCCCACACACAACCACACACTACGCTGACAGCTCACAAACACACAACACCACACTACGCTGACACTCCCAAAACACACACACACTACGCTTGACACTCACAGACACAACACAACCACATAATACGGCTGACACTCACAACACACACACAACACTACGCTGACACTCACAACACACACACACTACGTGACACTCACAACACACACACACCACTACCTGACACTCACAACACCACACACACACTGACGCTGACATCACAACACACACCACACTACCGGACACTCACCAACACACAACACATAATACCGCGACCTCTTCAACACACACACATAAACGACTGACACTCAACACACACACAACTACGCGACACTCAACAACACCACACACTAAGTACTGCTGACATCTCAACACACAAATTAAATACGCGGGACACTCACACAACACACACACTCGCTGGACACTCAGCAACACACACACACACTACCGCTGCACTGTTCCCAACAAACCACACACACACGACGCTGACACTCCCAACACACCCCCCCCCCACACACCTTACCGCTGACACTCACAACACCACACAATTACACTACGCTGACACTCACAACACACACACCACCACTACGCTGACACTCAAACACACACACACCACATACGCTGACACTCACAACACACACACAATAAACATCTCTCTC